>NW_006922316.1:549939-575539 GCF_000298275.1 Orycteropus afer afer | reverse complement strand
CTTGGTTGAAAATTTTTCTCTTTCTGGGTTTTATATATACCATCCCATTGCCTTCTCGCTTGCATGGTTTCTGCTGAGAAATCAGAGCTTATTCTTACTGTCTGTCCATTGTAAGTAACTTTTTGTTTTTCCAGTGCTGCTTTCCGTATTCTGTCTTTGTCTTTGGTTTTGATGAGTTTGATGATGATGTCTTGGTGATTTTCTTTTGGGGTCTATCCTGTTTGGGGTTCATTGGACTTCCTGAATGGATATATTCTCATCTTTAATCATTTGAGGGAAGTTCTCTTCCAGCAAATCTTGGACAGTTTTCTTAGTGGTTTTGTTTTTCTCTTCCTGTTAGGAGTGAACACTGTGGATTGAACCACAATGTTTGCCACCAGAGAACCATACTTCTTTAAAGGTAGAAGGCCTCCTTGGAGCACAAACCATTTTTATTCCCAGTGTCAGAGCAGTGAACAGTAGGAAATGGGAGGCCTGTGTAAGGAAACAAATTAGTATCCTTCAGTAGGCCCTGGAGGGTCATCACACAACAGTGTCGCACAGAGTACTTCATCTTTTGTCATAATTAGTTTACAGAGTAAAGGAGTCAGGTCGGGAGTCCCTAAGAGTCAGAAAAGGTTGACATTACTCCCTGAAATGTTGGCAGTTCGAACTCACACAGATGCGCCTTGGAAGGTAGGCCTGGTGATGTATTTCCCAACAGCCACAGCATTTAAATCCTATGGAGCAAATTTAAAGTGTCTAAATGGAAGTATAGTGTTTGAGAAATCATTGCGAAATGCAATAACAACACTGTAATCTCTTTTTTTCTCCCTACTTAGAATTTATCTGACTGTTTTCTTCTCAGTGGAAGTAGTCCTATCTTTTTTCCCTTCTTTATGTTAATACCCTGGTGATCCAGATAAAGTTACATTCAAAAATCCATTCATTATATACTGCAGTACATCCAATAGGATTTTATATCTCTTGGTTAGGACAGACTAGGTTGGCATGAAATCTTTGAACTACATACTTTTCCTTTCTGTATCCCCAGAGTATCTAAATTTCCTTTATTTTTAAAAAAGTTCAATATAGGATTTTTAATTGCACATAGTTGAAAATGAATGAGCCATGATGAGTTCACTGTCAAATTTTGAAAATATGTTCTTCATGCATATTCCTCCACGGGGATTTCAGATACCAGTGTCGGTGTTGATGTATAAAGGACAATATCAGCTTTGGAGTTCTGACTCCCTGCAGGAGATAGGGTCAGATTTCCAGCCTGGACCGGCCTGGTTGCTTCTCATGCTTTAGGAGCTCTGGTGGCGTAGTGCCTAAAGCATTGACTGCTAAGTAGAAGGCTGGAGGTTCAAACCCACCGGCCAGTCCTTGGAAGGAAGGTTGGGCAATCTACTACCATAGAGATACCACCTCAGAAACCCAAGGAGGGGTAGCTCTGAGTCAGAAAAATGACTGATTCCAGTTCTCATCTTGTTTTAGAAAGAAGAACCCCTTAGAGCTGCATTGAAGCATGCACATGTGTGTTTTTGGAGACTGGAGCCTGTTCACCAGTGCAGATGGCCTCAGGGTGGAGCATGGCCCTGAGCCTGGGAGGAAGCCCAACAACTGTCCCTCCTGTTGACTCACCACTGTCTCCTCCCCATCCTTCATTCCATTTCAGGTCTCCAGTGTGGGGCACTGAGTACTAGTCCAGTCAAGGTACCTGGGGGCCTATGGCCAACATCTTGCACGTCGTAAATCCTAAGGAAGGATTTCAATTGCTGTGACCGGTGTGTGGACTATACGTTATTCATCTGCCTCCAGACTGCCCAGTGCTCTCCTGCCACTCCCCTCCTCTTCCGGAAGTAGCTTCTTGGGTTAGGGACGACAGACATTCCTGTAGACCTCTGAATACCAGAGCCCGGAAATGGTGAGTTGTACAGAGATCTAGGTTCTTCTTACCATAAGTAAGTGGGACTGGACATGAATTTTTTGGGATCAGCTGTGTGCTGTGGGACTGTGGTTCCTCAAAGAACAAAGGTGCCCAAGGAGGTGCCAGAGGTGCCAAAGCTGAACCCTAAGGGGCATCCTAATACCCTGCTCCACTGTCACTGAGCCCTTCCACTGTATATAAAACTCACTGCCATTGAGCCAGCTCTGACTGATAGCGTCCTCTCCTTGGGTTTCCCAGACAGTATCGCTACAGAAGTAGATTGTCCAGTCTTCCTTCCAAGGAGTGGCTGCTGGGTTTGAACCGCCAAACTTCTGGTTATCAGTCAGATGCCTCAGGTACTATGCCACCAGAGCTCCTCTGTATATTTGTGACTTTAAAATATTTGGATGTCTGGGGCACTTCTTCATGTCACTTTCATAGCTGGCACCATCTCTGGGCCTTGGGTTATCAGTTTGTTTATGAGGGACTTTGGTCCTCTAATGGCTGTGAGCAGCTAATGGAGACACTACTGTCTTGCATTGCCTTTCAGTTCATATCTACTGCCTTCCCTGTATGGTTTATGTTTTATTGAGTGTTTCAGTAAGTCTTAAGGAAGGAAGTGTAATTGTTTGGTCACAAGGAAGGGATGATCTGAAGGAGAGCTCTTATCTAATTTCTGCCATATTTTCTAATTGTTGTACATCATAAAGAGTGAGGAATAATACTGCTGTTGGGCACAGTGACCGTGTAGAGAGGGTATCTCACTGTGTTGGAACTCTAGGAGAGGTTGCAGTCTGGGAGGAATTGAATGTAGTTAGCGAGGGGAGGAGGCGGATGGCTGTACACTGACGTAGATGTGGGTAGAACACAGAACCTGGTGTCAGATCCCTGTGAGTTCTCAGTTCCCAGTCCTGGCAGCCTCCCCTTTCCTCTATACTCATTGAGTCTATGCTCCCACCTTGCTGATCCAGAATTTGTGGGCTGCTTTAGGACTCAGTGCTCGTGGAGGATGTGGCCGTGGTCTTTTCCCAGGAAGAGTGGGCTCTGCTGGATCTGGATCAGAGGAAACTCTATGGAGATGTGATGCTGGAAACCCTGGGACACCTGGCCTCTGTGGGTAAGGATGCCATCTTCATACTCTTTTCCTTTTACATTCCTTTGTTGTTGTTGTTGTTATGTGCCGTCAAGTCGGAGCCAACTCATAGTGACCCTGCCTTGGGTTTCCGAGGTGGTATCACTATGGAGGTAGATTGCCCAACCTTCCTTCCGAGGAGTGGCTGGTGGGTTTGAACCGCCAGCCTTCTGGTTAGCAGTCCAGTGCCTTAGGCACTGCGCTACCAATAATTTACTCATCAACTTTGCTCCAGTATTTGGGTTGAGAAATGGGAATAAATTTTTAATGAAAACAATCATGGTCCCTTGGTTTAAGGAATTCACTTATCGCAGCTTCCCCATAAACATAAGTCTCTATGTATTAAAGTGACATTTCATTCCTCTCTTGATTCAAAACCCCAAGATTCTGAGTGATGTAAGTTATAAGAATTGGCTTCAGGGGCCCCATTGAAGCCCTAACATATTTGTGCTTTGGGACCTAGTAGAGTTTGACTGTGTTGATTACTGGTTCGGCATGCTTATTTTGCTATACATAAGCTCACTCCTATCCATTTTCAGAGACCCTGAAGAGCAGAGATTTGGGCTCAGTGTCAAGGAAACGTTTGGGGCTCTTCCCCGTCTTCCCTCATGCTATGCATGTCCCCATGAGCACCACGTCCGATATGCCCATTTGTTTTCCCAGAGAAGCAAGGGCAAGATCTGAGGACAGTGTAGGACTAACTTGTTGAGGGCTGTTGTGTTGGGAAGGATCAGGAAAGCAAGAATCTTTTGAAGCAACAGCCTTGTATGAAGGGAAGTACACTTGAATCAGTCAGCTAGAAAAAGTCTCTTCTGGGCTGAGAACACAACTTCACGGGTACCTGAGCTTCCTTTCCTATTTTACCAGTTCTCTCCCACCTGTGATCTTGGAGACTGTTTTCTCATTTTATTGTTACATGTGTTTTGTGTCTCATACCTTTCTACTTCGCTCTCTTGATCACACCTATTGATGTCACATTAGTCTCAGGCCACATGGAAGCAATTCATTGTAAACTGCTTTCTAACCACTGCCAAAGTGCTGAAACTGTGACCTGTGGCTTAGTCTTTATTTATTTGCAGCAACCATTTTTCCATGATAATTGGTTTCCTTTTTTATTTCATATTGTGAACATCAACTTGAATTATTGGGTCAGTCTCTCAAAATGTTAATGATGGAGACGGGTTGTCCAATGAACTTATAATTTTCCAACTCAAGAAGAATGACAGTTGGTCCTCCGAGTTAGAGGAAATGTCCAAATTGTATGGCAGTAAAGATCAACATAAAAAACAGGAGATATGTTTCAGGTGAGTGTCATTCAAACTGTGATGATTTCAGGAGAAAGTGCTAAGTTGTCATGAATTTGTGTATGTATACATATATATATATATATATATATGTATGTATGTGTGTGTATGCACACATATAATATAGATTACAGATTTTTACACATAATTACTTGCTTATGTATGTATACTAGGGCTTTGAACTGGTTCACAACAGTTTGGTCATTGCCCATGTAAATTAGGGCAGCATATGAGTTCCACAGCAACCTCATCTATTGCCCTTTGGATTTTAACCCAAATAGGAATTGATCAGCGGTGCCCACTCAGAAATGGCAGCTCACTATGCTGCTTTGAATGTATGAGTGTTTGCACCATGCTCCCAGTAATCCAGTACCACACCTCATGCTCATAAAACTTTTAAGATCTGTGTGAGAAATCAAATTATTGGCAAAACTGTGAAGAGCAACACACATCACAGTGGTATCATCCTCCACCACGTTTGAGTAGGCAAAGCAATTTGTTTCCTACTCAGGTCAAAATCTGATCCCAACACATTAGGTTGCTGTGTGATGGGTACGATGCCCTCCTTGATTTTGGTAATTGCTAAATTGTTGAGAGCAGTTTTCAGTCTTGTTACACACTATTTCATATACATACAGATGTGTTTGTTTTCTATAAATGAACCTGGCTGGAAATTATGTTTGAGGAATTTTCACAATTTGGTATTTTCCTAACTGTAAGTGAACTTCTGAATATTTAAAACATTTCACTCCTACCCAATGATTAGAAAATCATATTTTAGAAAAATAGTGAAAACGGTAGTCACTCAGATTCATAATTTAACCCATGAAAATTAGATGAGTTAGGTAAAAACTATGCACATTCACTGTGTTTGGTGATGGTGAAGTGTGACCCAATTTATTTCCTACTGCGTATTACCTATTTTTAACAGAAGGCATACAGTAGAGAGCCTCTGTGAAAGTCGTGAAGGCGATCCATGTGGGCAAACTTCCAGCCGTATTCTAAATCTCCCTGTGGTACCAAGAAGTCTTCCAGGAGTAAATCCTTTGGAAAGCTGTGAGTGTGGAAAACCCTTCGTGGATCACTCATCACATAAACATCCTGCCTGGTCTCAAACTGCATGTAATTCCTGTCAGTGTAAGGAAGGTAGAGAAGGCTGCAGTTGTCCCTCTAACCTGACCACTCCTATGAGAACTCTTAATGGAAAGAATCTCCAAAAATGTAAGGTATGTGGGAAGGGTGTCAACTTCATGGCAACCCTTAAGAATCCTGTGACATCTCTCACTGGTAAGAATTGCTATGAATGTATCGAATCTGGGAATGATTTCCGTAGTTTATCATCTTTGTGGGCACCTGTGAGAGGTTATAAGCTTGAATGTAAAGAGGGTAAAACCCATAGTTGTGCTTCATCTCTTAATTTGCCTGAAACATTCGATAATAGACATAAGATTTGTGAATGTAAGGGATGTGGAAAATCTGTTAATCATTTGTCATCCCTCACTCAACATGTAGGAGTCCACAGTGGAGAGAGATCTCATGAATGCATGGAATCTGGGACAGCTTTTAGACATTCCTCACACCTCACTAAGTATATAAGAACTGACAGTGGAGAAAGGCCCTTTGAATGTACGGAATGTGGGAAAACCTTTAGTAAGACCGCATACCTCACTCAACATAAAAGGACTCACAGTGGAGTAAGGCCTTATGTGTGTAAGGAATGCGGGAAAGCATTTAGTAGGACTTCACACCTTACTCAACATAAAAGGACTCACAGTGGAGAGTTGCCATATAAATGTAAGGACTGTGGGAAAGCCTTTAGCAATTCCTCAAACTTCATTACACATGGAAGAATTCACAGTGGAGAGAGACCTTATGAATGCAAGGAATGTGGGAAAGATTTTAGATGTTCCTCTCAACTCACTGCACATGTAAGAATGCACAGTGGAGAGAGGCCTTATGAGTGTAAGGAATGTGGGAAAGTCTTTAGATACTCCTCAAACCTTGCTATGCATATAAGGACTCACACAGGAGAAAGACCCTTTGAATGTAAGCTATGTGGGAAAGCCTTTAGGTGGTCCTCAAAACTCAGGGAACATATGCGAACTCACAGTGGAGAGAGGCCTTTTGAATGTAAGCAGTGTGGGAAAGCCTTTCCTTATTTCTCATCGCTCTCTAACCATATGCGAACTCACAGTGGAGAGAGGCCCTTTGAATGTAAGCCATGTGGGAAAGCCTTTCGTTATTTCTCATCCCTCACTAACCATTTGCGAACTCACAATGGAGAGAAGCCTTTTCAGTGTAACCAGTGTGGGAAAGCTTTTAAGTGTTCTGCATCCCTCACAACACATACGGCAAATCACAATGGAGAGAGGCCTTATAAATGTAAGCAATGTGGGAAAGCCTTTAGCCAGTCATCACACCTCACTAAACATAAAGGTATGCACCATGCATTGAGGCCCTGTGATTCAGAAATGTGGGAAAGTCTTTCTTCATTGCCAGTAAGTCTCTGAACTGATAAGGACTCACACTGGAGAGAGGCCTTTTGAGTGTAAGGAATGTGCGAAAGCCTTAAGCCTCAAACTTAAGCCTCAAACCTTCCTGTGTGTACAAGATTAGACAGTGGAGAGGCATTATGAATGCATGTGGGAGAACCTTCCATTATCCCCCACATCTTCACAGGTAAGAACTCGCAGTGGAGAGATGACTGTCAGCAGTAGGGTGTGTAATTCTTACTCTGATCATCTGAGATGGCAAATTACCAAAAGTCTATGTTGAAGGAACAAAGTTTCTCCTTGAATAAAGAAGCAATACTATAGGAAAGGTTCATTAGAGATACTTTGTGCCTTTGGGAGAAATGAAATTAATTGTAACTGTAGGATTGCCGTCATCAGTGTTTGTCACTTTTTCTTTCATTTTTTTAAGTTAAAGTCTTTGCCTATTGATTCCTTAAAAAGTTGGAAATAGAAATACAGTTTGATCCAGCAATCCCATTACTATGTATATATCCTAAAGCAGTGAGAGGCAGGACACAAAGAGATATATGCACACACATATTTGGCACAGCACTATTCACAATAGCAAAGTTATGGAAACAACCTACATGCCCATCAGCCAAGGAATGGATCAAAACACTGTGGTACACAGTGGAATACTGTGCAGCTCTAAAGAATGTTGTAGAATCTGCAAATCACTGCATCACGTGGATGAACTTGGAGGACATTATGCTGAGTGAAATGTCAATCACAGAAGGACAAATACTATATTAGTTCACTATTGTAAAAACTCAAGTAAAACTTTATACATGGTAGGATACTTTATTTGTTAGTTACCAGGGATGGGAGGGTGGGGAGGTTAAATTCCTAGATAGGCTGAGGGAAAAGAAAATTCATATATATGGAAACTAAAGGTTAGTGATTACCAGAGGTGGGAGGTTGGGGAGGGGGGAACCTTTTGCTTGTGGGGCATGGAATTTATACTAATGATGGTGGAATGTTTTGGGGAGAGATTGTAATGGTAGCACAACGTGATCAAAAAGTCTTTACCTGTTACATATGAGGGTACAGGGAACACCCTTGGGCAAATGTGATTTTGTTTTTTTTAATGATGTCATCTTACAAACAAATGCACCCATATTTAAGAGTATTTTATTTTCATATATAACACATTTTGGTGCATTCTTTCCTGTTGTAATTTAACTAGTTTACTCTTTATAATGAATAAGTCTCATGTTTGAAGCTGTGCATATGTTCTCTTTTCATCTTTCTTTAAATTTACTGTCTGTTGATAGTTATTGCCTATGATTGTTATGACTCTGGTGGATACCAAGTGATATTTTCTGTTCCAACCATTTGTTTTAAGTTGATTAATTGGAATTCTGCAAGACACAATATCTATCCCCTGTTCTCCCTTTTGTTTATTTGCTTATTTATTCCAGGACAGATAGCTCCCGAAATGGGAACAAGTTCCATTTTTGAGTCTGTCTTTAAATCAAATTTGTATGTAAGTCCCAACAGTTAGATGTAGGTCATTTGTAATACCAGTTAGTCATATGTTTGTCTTAGTATACAGTGTACCTTTCTATGCTTGAAAAACATTAAAGAATCATGTCCAGATACAGTGGAATCACTGTAACATATTATTGTTATTGTTAGGTGCTCTCGCGTTGGCTCAAACTCAAAGCAACCCCATGTACAAGAGAACCAGACATTCTCGGTCCTGCGCTATCCTCACAATGCTTCACATAGTAATACATTTATAATAATAATACTAATGTTTTAATGCTTGTTGCAAAGTAGCAGCCACTTGTTATTATATACCTTTATTCCTCCTTTGGATTCCCTCTTGAAATGACACTTCACCCTCCAGAGGGAGGACACTGCCTGCCAGAACTCTGTGCCTGTGATCCACCACTTCAGGGTTGTGTGGCCTGTGGGGTAAGGTAGATGCAGCTGTCCATTTTATGTCACAGAGGGTGCTAGGATTCATGTAGCGCCAAGTAGAGAGAGAGCAGTGGGGAGACACCACACTGTCAACCGGCCAAGGATGTAGAGCTTGAGTTCTTACAGGAGGGGTCATAATTTGTAATGGCATTAAGGGGGCTGGGTAGTAACTACAGGACATAGTAAATTGGATGTTAGTAACCTTTGGGACTGCCTTTCTAGGCTAATCCATGTTACTTTTCTTCCTCCAAACTCTAAAGCAAACCAAACTCATTGCCATTGAGTTGATTCTGATTCATCACAACCTGTTTTGGGTTTCCATGGCTGTAAATGTTTATGGACCAGACTGCCACTTCCTCAAGTAGCCCTATATTTGATGATTAGGAGCTCCCTAGTCCTGTGTGTTCCGACAGACCTATTATAATTTGTCCTTTACTTTCTGCTGGTGTATGAGGCTCATCTTGTGCTATTCCTATTCCTCCCTGGGCACTAGAATCGGTCTTTCCTGGAAGAATTCCTGGTTCCTCTCCTTACTCAGTGATGCTAAAAACAAGGTCTGGGTATTAGGTATGCTTCTTGCTCCGGGGCCTTCAAACTGGAAAGAGCAGGGACTATGTGCTTGTGAATAAACACATACAAGGGGGCAGATTTATGCCTGTCCATGTGTATTTGAAACACCACAAGACAATACCACAGGGGTCATTGAGCCTTTGTCCTTTACAACTCAGTCTTTCTCTAATAGTAATACCCCTGGCTCCTGTTAGCCACAACCCTTTATTTGCTGATTCTTATTATGTTGATGAGGTAATTTTGGGGTTGCTGTGAGGTGATGAGTCACTTTACAGAAAGCAATTTGACCTTTGTTTGAAATTACTGAGCTGAGGGGGACTGCAGCTGAGGCTAATCGTGAGGGTGGGTAAGATCAGAGGGACCACCTGGTCCCTCTTATCTCTTATCCCTGGAAGCCTACCACATCCTTAAGACAGCTACTCAGCTGCTCCAGTAGAGTCCATGCTTATCTCTTGAGGCATCTTTTAGCATTGACGTACACACTGGCTAATAAACTAGACAGTGGAATGGTGGAGGAAGCATCTTCCTTGGTGATAACCCAGCCTCCAGGTGCAGGCTAGCATGTCCAGAGGACGTGGAGGCTCTGCATTGGACCCTACCAGACCTGACCCCATGCGTGTCATCACTTCTATCCTTTTCTATATATTTAAGGCATTGTCCTGTGGGTGGGTGGTGTTTTAGTCCTCTAGCGCCCCTATAACAGAAAAGGCTACAAATGGGTGGTTTTACACCAAAAGTTTTCTTCTTTTTTACTTCAAGAGGTTAGATGTCTGTGGCAGATGGCCAGTTTTAAGGGCTGGATGGTGAAAGCCACTAGACCTTGGGCTTCAGCTCTGCCTCTTGCTCCCAGCCCACTGGAGCTGGAGATGTCTCTTCACACAGGCAGCTGCTGGCTCCGGAGGCTAACAAGCCCAAGGTCAACAAATAAAATGGAATAGTGCCAGGATTATCACGCAACATAGGAGGCCACTAGTTCAAGTCCAGGGGTAATTCTAAGATCAGCAGACAACATGGCAGGCTGCTGAAGGAAGACTTGGTTATGTGAGGGGTCCAAGCATGCCAAAAATCTCCAGAGACCTTTCTCAGTGCTGCTGCTTATGTACTGGAAGCCGACCACATCCTTAAGGCAGCTACCCAGCTGCTCCAGTAGATTCCACCATGGAGTTGATGACCAGTCTCATCACGGGGAATAACTACATCCAGCTGCCCTGCCAAGTTGACACACAATTCCCAAAGATGGCCTTATTCTGAATTCTGTGAATCATTCTAAGTTAATTATTCATCCAAAAAGAGGCTCAAAAGTAAGAGACTTGGGATGTCTGGCCTGGTCATTTTGGGAGGTTAGAGGGAACCCACATATGTTTTGCCACCAGATCAGAAGTTGGAGATCATTCAGATTTACAGACTGTCCGCTGGTGTCTGCCTGATTAAACTTGTGGGGTCTGGCCTAACCCCACTGGTGTCTGCATAGTGCAGTTGGTGTCAGAACTAAAGGACAGGAGCTGAGTTTTCCACATGTCACAGCTGGCATATAAGGTGGGGTTTGTAAGTTTCCTTGGCATACATAGTAAGTGCTTAAAGCCATATGACTTACAATAGTCAAGTATTCTGACAGAGAGAGAAGTCTGCAGGCCTGATGCTTTCTAGGCTAAATGTGACCATATCTGTATCTTTAAAGGTTTGGCCTTCTCCCTCACCTTTTTCTCTGTACGTTTTGTGGGAAATACCCATCTGGGTTTAAAGCCTATATTCAAGCTTATGATAGGCTTATTAAAAACTACAGTCAAAATAGTCTTTCTGGTTTTTATGACAGTGGTGTTCAATGGATACAAACCAAACTCATGATCTGCAGAACGAAGTGAAATATTTGAAATGTTCTTTTTTTAAAAAAATTAGGAAAAAAAAAAAAGATTATAGAAAAACATTGAACAAAGGACGATGAATGGGTAGTGACGGGCAGGAGGTGGGAGAAGAACTGTTTATTGTTGGGATTGTAATCAGTCCAGTGAAACCAAATATGTATGAATTGTATAGAGTAAAACGAATCTACTTTGTTAATGTGCGCTCACATCACAATAAAAATTTTTTAAAAATTGAACAGATTTCATAAGGAGAACATGGTCATTATGAAATTGTGAACAAAGTTCATTGGTGAGGAGCAGCAAGCATCTCATAGGATGTCCAAGGAGATAATGTATCATGACCTCACAGAACCATTGCATGAGTAACATCCTTATCTTGTTGGTGTCTAAAAGTAGGAGAATTGGGAGAACCCTGAGAAGGAAGACATGAAAAAGAACTTGCCATTGTAGGTTTTGTTTAATCAAGGAATTGATGTAGGTCGTGCTCTAAGGAGGTGAGCAGATGTTTGGAAGAGTCCTTTATCTTGGAGGCACAGGGCACTGCTAGATGAGCACAGGTCCATGGCTTTGCTTATCTGAAGTGTGGTGACATGAAATATTCAGAATTGAAGGCTAGAGTAGTAGATCAAACCCACGCACACAGTGATGTCCCCAGAACTGATGCAGAACTTAGGCGAGAGTAAGGATGAGCCAGCTTGCAAAGTCATCAATTAGTCAAGTACATGAGTAGATGGTGGGCAAACTGAGAAGGTGGAGAGAAGGTGGTACAGTCAGAAGGCAGTGAAAGAACAAGGGATTTTTCCGGAGCATGGGGGAATGTCAACCCCCCAGTAATACTCAGGGTAGAGAACAATTGTCACCTCAATCTTAGAATCAGAGGTACAAAGGCACTGAGATTAAATGAAGGGTGTTTAGGAAATTTTTAAACTCCAGAAAACATCTGGAGAAAGGAGACTTCTTCACACAAAGTGGATTATGCACAACTAAGACCCAGGAATTACAAGAAGGAAGCTTTGCCCACACGGATCCGGATCCACTGGTATTGTCTTTGGCTTTACTTCTTTACCTCGTGTTGCTTGCCATTGCTTCGGTGTTTTCCCACTTTTATGTTGTGTTGTTTTGTGCCTTTGAGTCGCACCCGACTCATAGTGACCCTGCCCTGGCTTTCCGAGGCACTATCACTACAGAGGTAGATTGCCCAGCCTTCCTTCCGAGGAGTGATTGGTGGGTTTGAACCGCTAGCCTTCTGGTTAGCAGTCAAGTGCCTTATGCGCTGTGCCACCAGAGCTCCTACTTTTATAGCTGAGCTGTATTGTGCTTGGTGTTTTGTAACAACTTGAAATTTGTGAAATCTGCTCCCAGCTTTGTATTGAGTGATTGAAACCCATCCACCCCCTCTAATTGTGGAACTCTTGTTTCATATAGATTTTCTCTCTGGATCTTTTCAAATCTGTAGGGACATTTGCTGTTGTTTCCTATTTCTTCCTTTGATCTTCTTAACTAGGGAAGCATAGGTGTTTCACACCCAGGCATCTGTTTCTAGTGTCTACTTACTCATTGCCTGTGTGGCTGATAATTGTTCTAACATAGATATTATAGCCGTTTGGTTTTCTTATTTTTTTGAAGAGGTTTTAACCAACAATAAATAAAACACAACAATCATTCGCTGACATATTTCTTGTCAAGGATCAATAGCTCTCTATATATTACATGTTTAGGTTAAACATGTAATTGAAAACATACTTTTTCTTCCTTCAAAGAGTATTTTTCCTTCTTTTTCTTCTGCCGTGTTCCTACCAATCTCAGAGACCTAAAAACAGCTTCATATTTCCATAGGGTTGACACATAGCCAGGTCATGAAGACCTGTCTTATATTTTTAGGGCTCCCATGTTGGGAAAGACTGAGCTCTTCCTTCTGCCACTACTTCTGAACCTTGTGTACATAATTTTCCTACTGAATCAGCTTCTTGTTGGTAAAGCTGATCAGAAACACTTGATTCCTCTCTCCCTAATTCCATATCCTTCTGAACAGTACCCAGCAATTCTTCACTGTCTGTTATCTTTTACGAAGATATGTCTGTCTTTGGCCAGATTTTGTATGTGCCTCGCTGGAAGACTTGGTTCTAACTACTTATCTATGGTTATATTTTTATTGGTCTCTGTAGTTGGATGGATGGATGTTGTTGTTATGTCTGTTGAAGTTTATTGCAACTCCTGGTGATCTTATAGGACAGAGTAAAACTGCCCCATAAATTTTCTGTGTCTGTCATCTTTATAGACTCACATTGTCACGTACATATCTTCCATGGAGTAGACTGAGTTTCAGTCCCTGATCTCTGTGTGTGTGTCTTTGTAAATAATTATATATATATATTTATACACACACACACATATGAGGTCTGGTAGCATAGTGCCTAAGGCACTTGACTGCTAACCAGAAGGCTGGGGGTTCAAACCACCAACCACTCTTTGGAAAGAAGGTTGGGCAATCTACTTCAGTAGTGATACCACCTTGGAAACCCAAGAGGAGTCGCTATGAGTCAGGTCCAACTCGACGGCAAATAACAATACAACATACAGTGATTTGGGTGCAGTTTTAAAAAGCATATTCATTTTACAATCATCAGCTCATATTTTGTTTCTCAACACAGATTACAAGCCCCACAGTGTAAGACCTTTCCTGCCACTTCGTCCCTGTGGTTACCCCTTCCCTCTGTCCTGCTTATCTATGAACTCCTGCCTATCTAGTGTACTCCCTGGTGTACTTGTTCAGCTCCTGGGATTATCTATTGCTTGGCTGAGACCTAACCCATGGGAATGAGTTATGTTCAAGGTCAAAAAAGTAACCAAGGGCCATATTCTCGGGTGTTTGACCAGTCTCTGTCAGACAATTAAGCCTGGTGGTTTTTTTTTTTATGATTTTGAGTTTTGTTCCACATTTTTCTCCCATTCTATCCAGGTTCTTCTATTTTGATCACTTTCAGAGTTGTTGACAGTCGTAGCCAGGCACCATCTCACTCTTCTGGTCTTAGGGTCATGTAGGTTGAGTTTCTTTTAGTCCACTAGTCCCTTGGACTAATTTTTTCCATGTGTCTTTGGTTTTATTCATTGTTCTTTGAACCAGAAAAAGAGAGACCAATTGTTGCATCTTAGATGGCTGCTCACAACCTTTTAAAACCCTAGTTGCTACTCACCAAAATAGAATGTAGGATGGTGGGTCTTTTTTTGTTTGTTAAATTGTGATTTGGGTGAACGTTTACAGAGGAAATTCACTTTCCATACAGTAGTTGACATACACTTTGTCTCATGACATTGACTACAATTTACCACAATGCAACAGCTCCCCTCCCACTTCCTTCCCATAGATATGTCTTCCTTGTGCCCTTCCATCAAATCCTGCCCCCTTAGCTGTCTCCCTGTGCATACATAGCCCTTCTATTTTCCCATGATTATTCTCTCCAAGGAGTGTATTTGTCTAATATAAATATTTCACCTCATATGCCTGTCCTTTTTTTGGCTAGAAGCCATAGGAGTGGGTTCAATTCCAGACCTGAAGGACATCTAGGGGCCATATGTTGTTGTTGTTGTTGTTATGTGCTGTCGAGTCAGACCCGACTCATAGCAACCCCTCCTTGGGTTTCCACGGCGGTAACACTACAAAGTAGATTGCCCCATCTTCCTTCCGAGGAGTGCCTGGTGGGTTTGAACTGCCAGCCTTCTGGTTAGCAGTCAGATGCCTTAGCCACTGTGCTGCCAGAGTCTCAGTGGTTCCATCAGGCTTAGAGAAAATTTTTTTCTCAAGTAAATGGCTTAAAGAGTTGTAGAGATTTGCAAGTTCTAATTCCATAGGACACTCGTCAGGTTGGATGCTTTTTCTGATTCATGTAGCTGCAGGGACTTACAAATCCAAGACTAGAAGGAAGTACAGCGGCCTACTGGAGGCGAAGTTGGAGACAAAGAAATCAAAGATCAGAAGGTAAGATGGCTCACAGGCTGTGGAGGGCACACACCCAAGATTGGCTTTCATTATAGCAGTCCTCTGATTCAAGTCCAAAGAACCAGAGGTAATTGATTACAAGCCAATTGCAGGACCCAGGTCAAAGAAAATGTCATTGGGCTTTGCCAGAACATCCATATATAATAGAAGCAAGCTAAACCACAAAGAAACTTCCTTTGAACTGACTGGCTACATTAGCAGTACTCACCATGGAAGTGATTACATTCCATAAGATATTCTCATAGTGGATGATCATATCATAAGGCTCAAAACACAGAACTATTGTTGTCCCACCTATTGTCAACTTGGCACCTCTACACATCTCCTTAAACCATATATAATCCCCAAATAAAGATGAGTATAAAGTCATACTTGAAACTATTATGTTGCAACTAACAGATTGAAAAAAACGCAAATGCAACCACTGCCTTGGAGTCGGATCCGACTCATAGCGAACCCTCTTTGGGTTTCCCAGGCAGTATCAACACGGAAGTAGATTGCCCAACCTTCCTTCTGGGGAGTGGTGGGTGGGTTTGAACTGCCAGTCTTCTGGTTAGCAGTCAAATGCTTTAGGCACTATGCCACCAGAGCTCCCAACTAATAGATGTATAAATGAAAACATATTACCCACGTTTACGTTTTAAATTTTACAATTTTTATTTAACTGAAATAAGCAGAAAACTTTTCATGTACACAACAATCTTGCTTTATGTAACTAGTCACGTGTATGTAGTTGATACTTAAAACTAACTTTCCACCAGCAATTTCACCTAATCTTCCTGCTTAGCAATCCCGTCAGCTGATCACGGTTGGATGCCTGGTTGGGTGACCTAGACCTTAATAGTAAAAGGTTTGAGAGAATTGGGTTGCTGTAGATTTTCATTGACTTTAATCACAGAGCATGGTAGTACCAAGAAACATCCTAAGGAGACTCCTGCTTTCCGGACATCCTCTCTTCCTCCATTATGTAATATGAATGCAATTTCCCGTGTGTAATAAGAACCAGTCACACCCCACCGTATAGTGACCCCTTTCTTTGTCTGTTGATCCAAAGGCATGAGGAGCTAAAAGGGCCAGGTGGCCATCTTAACTTTCAGTTCGATAGCATCAGTATTGTGTGCCAGGTAGGAGTATTCCTCCCTCCAACTAAGACCTCCAGGCACGCAGGCATAGTGTCCCAGGAACAGAAAACAAAGATTGTTTAAGGCAGTTACTAGGGCTAATGGTGAGTGGTGCCACTCCCATTTCCACCCGTTGGTTTCTGGACCCATGAATCCTTGCTACTGGGGAAACAGAAACATATTGGATGCTGGGTTATATCATACACCACCTTCCTGGAGAACATTTTGCACAACCTTCATGATATTGTCACTTAGCTGGCAATGTCAAGCCAGCTGGTTTGAATGATAAGGAGCATGGTAAGACCAGTGAACTCCATGAGCATGAGATCATTACTGCAGTGCATTTGTGCTGTATATGAGGTGATGCTGTCTGAGATACCATAAAGTGGATAGATAAGGAATTCTTTAAGTGCACAGATGTTGGATTTTGCAAAAGAATTGCATCCTGGGAAGGCAATTGCAGGATAAGTATCTATTCTAATAAGAACAAAATGCTTCCCTTTCCATGCTGGAAATGGTCCAAAGTAATCAACCCACCACAAGCTTTCTCCATTCCAAAGAAAGATGATCCCACGGCTTATAGAAATTATCAAACAGTATCATTAATATCACACACAAGTAAAATCTTACAGTTCTGGTTACCTAGTGCCGCTCTGTCAAGAAATATAACCACAAATGGGATGGTCTTAACAAACAGGAGTTTATTCTTAAAATTTGGAGGCTTTAAGCCCAAGTTCAAAGTGCCACACTCTAGAGGCTGGGTGAAAGCCCCTTAACCTTGGGGCCCAGCTCTGCCTCCTGATCCCGGCCCACTGGAGCTAGAGGCATTTCTTCACTCAGACAGCTGTTGGCTGCTGAGGCTGAGAAGCCCCAAGGTTGACATGTAAAAAGGCACAGTCCTGATGTTACCAATCCACACAGCAGGCCGTTAAGTCCACTTCAAGTCCCAAGGTTGGCAGGGCATAGCAGGCTGCTGAACAATGACACAGCTACATGCAGGGTCCATGTGTTCCAAAGGCTAGAGACCATTCTCAAAGGTTCTGCTTATATACAGGAAGCAGAGCATATTCCCAAATGCAGCTACTCAGCTGCTCCCAGTAGATTTCACCGTGGAGTTGATCAGTAGTCTCATCATGGGGACTACATCCAGCTGCCCAGCTACTCAACCAGGCCTAGCTAAGTTGGCATACAAACATAACCAGCACACTTACTGAAGATAATTAAAAAATGGTTGCAGCAGTATATTGACAAAGAACTTACAGAAATGCAAGCTGGATTCGGAAGACTACAAGGAATGAGAGATAGCTTTGATGATGTCAGATGGATCTTGGCTCAAAACAAAGAATACCAGAAAGATACTTGACTTTGTTTTACTGACTATACAAAATCACTCAGTTGTGTGGATTATAACAAATTATGGATAACACTGAGTAGAATGGGAATTACAGAACACTTAATTGTACTCATGAGTAACTTGTACATAGAACAGCAGGTTGTCGTTTGAACCAAACAAGGGAATACTGCATGGTTTTAAACCAGGAAGGGAGTGTGTCAAGTTTGTATCTTTTCACCACACTTGGTGGGCATTCGCATGAGACACAAATATCTTTACTCCTTTGGCACATTCAGAGAGATCTATCCACATACTTTTCCCCCATACATCCTTGTCACCAATTTTCCAATCATGCTTCTTCCAAGTCCCAGAGAATTCAACAAAGCCATTAGCCACAGCCCATGAATCTGTATGCAGTCATACATCTGGCCATTTCTTGTTTCATGCAAAGTGAACAGCCATATGCACGGCCCGAAGTTCTGCCCATTGGGAGGACTTCCCTTCACCACTCTCCTTCAGGTAAGCCCCAGAAAGGGGCTGCAGTGCCACTGCTGTCCACGTTCAAGTGGTGCCTGCATATCACAGAATCATCTGTAAACCAGGCACGACTTTTCTCTTCCTCAATCAACTGATCATAAGGAACTCCTCATGAGGCCATAGGTGCAGACTGCAAGAAGGAAGGTAATGTGACTGGAATGGAGACCATAGGCATTTGGGCACTTCCTAATGCAATTTACGTGTGCCTTCAGGTCCTCCTTGAACCTGATCTCTGATATACCACTTCCATTTAATGATGGAGTGCTGCTGTGCACATCTAACTTTATGACTCCATGGGTCAGACAACACCCAGTTCATGATGGGAAGCTCAGGCCTCATGGTGACCTGGTGGCCCATGGTTAGGTGTTCAGTCTCTGCTAAAGCCCAGCAATAAGCCAAAAGCTGTTTCTCAAAAGGAGAGTAGTTATCTGCAGAGGATGGCAGGGCTTTGCTCCAAAATCCCAAGGGTCTGTGTTGCGATTCACCGATAGGACCTGCCAAAGAATCCAAACAGAATCTCTATCTACTACAGATACTTCAAGCATCATTGGATCAGCTGCATCATATTGACCCAAGTGGCAAAGCAGCCTGAACCTGTTGCAGAGCCTTCCATTGTTCTAGACCCCACTCAAAATTAGCAGCTTTGAGTCACTTGATAAATAGGCTGAAACAAAACACCCAAATGAGGGGTATGTTTCCTCCAGAATCCAAAGAGCCCCACCAGATATTGTGCCTCCTCTTTAGTTGTGGGGGCAGCCAGATACAATAACTTATCCTTCACTTTAGTGGGAATATCTTGACATGCCCCACACCACCGGACCCTAGAAATTTCACTGGAGGGTGCCTGGATTTTTGTTGGCTTAATTTCTCACCCTCTAGCAGGCAGACACAGGAGATGGGGGAGGAGCCGGGGCCGAGACAGAGCCACAGCATCCAGATAAGGGGAGGGAGACAGGCCCCACAGCCAAGAGGCAGGAAGAGGGGGAAGGAGCCGGGACGACAGAGTCGCAGGATCCAGGTAAGCGGAGGGAGACAGGCCACACATTGAAGAGTCAGAAAGTTGGGGGAAAGCCAGGGATGATAGAACCATGGGATCCAGGTAAGGGGTAGGTGAAGAGGTTTAGAACAGCTAAGGAAAACAAATTTGTCTGTCAGTTTGTCATACTGTGGTGGCTTGTGTGTTGCTGTGAGGCTTGAGGCTATAGCACCAGTGTCTCAAATGCCAGCAGGGTTGCATATGATGCACAGGTTTCAAAGCAGCTTAAAGACTAAGAAGAAGGAAGAGGCCATCCACTTCTCAAAATATTGGACAGGGCAAATCTTACGAATAGCAGAGAAACACTGTCTGATACATTACTGGGCAACTTTACGAAGAGCCCTGAAATGTTCTCTGATACAGTGCAGGAAGACCAGCCCCTTAGGTCAGAAGGCACTCAAAATATGAGTGGGAAAGACCTGCATCATCAGAGTAGAACCAACCATAATGATACAGATAAAGTAAACTTTCAGGACCTCCATTTGTTGGTGGGACATGACTCAATTGGAGGAGAAACAACTGCAAAAATCCGTTAATAACCAGAACATGGAAAGTACGAAGTATGAATGTAGGAAAATCAGAAGTTGTCAAAAATGAAATGGAATGCATTCAGATTGTTATCCTCGGCATTAGCAAAAATGGACCAGTTTTGGCCATTTTGAATTAGACTACCATATAATCTACTATGCTGAAAATGACAGTTTGAAGAGGAATGGTGTGGCATTCACCATCACAAAGGATGTTTCAAGATCTGTCCTGAAGTACAGTGCTGTCAGTGACAGGATAATATCCATATATGCCTACAAGGAAGACCAGTTGTTACTACGATTATTCAAATTTATGCACCAACTATCAAAGCCAAAGATGAAGAAATGGAAGATTTTGATCAACTTCTGCAGTCTGAAATTAACCAAACATGCAATCAAGATGTGTTAATTATCACTGGTTACTGGAATGCAAAAGTTGGAAACAAAGAAAATTACCAGTAGTTGGAAAATTTGACCTTGGTGACAGAAATATTGCTGGAGACCCCATGATAGAATTTTACAAGACCAATGACTTATTCATAACAAATACGTTTTTTCAGTAACACAAATGGTGGCTATACACATGGACATCACCAGAAGGAGTACCAAGAAGTCATACTGACTACATTTGTGGCAAGAAGCAATGGAAGAGTTCGATATCATTAGCCAAAACAAGCCAGGAGCTGATTGTGGGACAGACCATCAACTGCTCATATGCAACTTCAACTTGAAGTTGAAGACAATTAAAACAAGTCCACAAAAGCCAAAATATGACCTTGAATATATCCCTTCTGAATTTAGAAATCATCTAAAGAATAGATTTGACACATTGAACTCCAATGACTGAAATCCAGAATTATGGGATGACATCAAGAATATCATCCATGAAGAAAAGCAAGAGGTCATTGAAAAGATGAGAAAGGAAGAAAAAAACAAAATGGGTGTCGAAAGAGACTCTGAAACTTGCCCTTGAGCTGAGGGTAGCTAAAGCAAATTGAAGAAATGACGAGATAAAAGAGTTGAACAGAAAATTTCAAAGAGCAGCTCGAGCAAAGTCAATTACTATAATGAAATGTGCAAAGACCTGGAGTTAGAAAACCAAAGGAAAGAACATGTTCAGCATTTCTCAAGATGAAAGAACTGAGGAAAAATTTAAGCCTCATGTTGTGATACTGAAAGATTCTATGGGCAAAATATTGAATGATGCAGGAAGCATCTAAAGAAGATGGACGAAATTCACAGAGTCATTGTGCCAAAAACACCTGGTCGATCTTCATCCATTTCAGGAGGTGGCATATGATCTAGAACCAGTGGTACTGAAGGAAGAATTTGAAGCTGCACTGAAGGAACTGGCGAAGAACAAGGCTCCAGGAATTGATGGAATACCCATTGAGGTGTTTCAACAAATGGATGTCCTGCTGGAGGCACTCACTATGTTATGCCCCCACTCAGACTGGTGGGCCACAGTGATGCTTTGGGCCTCCTGGAATTAGTGCCAGTTCAGAGCCAGAGTCCAGTATTCCCTGAAAAGTCTGATTATCTCCTTTTCCCTAGTGAACAGTCACTCTTGTAAAAGTCCTCAGATCCCTTTGGGGAAGGTTGGGAAAAAGACTGACATAAATTTCAGGCAATGTAGTCAGGCCCTTCCTCAAGAGAACCGGGCATCCCCTTCATTCAAGTGGTTGTGGGTCTGTAAACTGACTCAAGTCTGGGTATTGATTGAGAGGCTTTGACTCTCTATTCTGGCAATTCAATCTATATCGCTGTTCGTGTGACCTAGAATTCTTCTGTCTATACAGATCAAGTATTTGGTAGGTTTGCAACGTATTTCACTCCTAGGAATACCATGCCTAAGTAGCCAAGGCCATAATTCCACACGAGCAGAGTATTCTGATTACTATTCTGACTCTGCTGTCCATTATGGTAACCACGTCCACCTTGTCTTTGTCAATTAAATGCTGCCACTTGTCCCCTACTGCCATGGGGTCTAGTCAGTCCCATCATAGTTGAGTGTCTTAGTTTAATTAGGGCAGTTGCCACTGTGAAATCCAGCTTACATAAAATAACAATCACAACGGTCTACAAGGACGCTGGGGCTCCCTTTACAAATTTGTTCCTCACCGTACTGGTGAAAGGCATGAACTCTGGACTCTTATTTCTGGCTCTAGGGGTCTAATCTGATAAATCCACTGCAACAGGCCAATTTCCCTAAGCCTCTTGATACCTTCTTCTACATTATAACAAGGCAGATCTCGTACTTCAGCTTGACTTAAGGTGTGCCACTGCATAATCCATGCTTCAGTAAGCCAATCAAATAAACAATTAGATCCGTTCCTGACCTCTTCAGCTGAAACACTGAGTGAAGAATCGGTACTTAGTGGGCCTAAATCAATAAACTCAGACTGATCCAATGTTATATACCCTGCACCATTATCCCACATCCTCACTAGCCATTCCCATACATATTGCCCAGGTTTCTGTCTGTACATGTTATCAAAATGAAGTAGGTCTTTTCTGTTGTAGTGTACCAATTCCTCAGTCACACTGTATTTCATCTTTTACAGCTGGCTTGAACTTAACTTTAGTTATAGGTCTAGTAGCAACAATGAGTGGTTGGGGCAGTTCCTTAGAACATTCAGCAATGTCTTCCATGGCATCTACGTCAGGCAATGACCCAGCAAGAACAGTTGGGTTTATCACATCCAACGGAGGTGGAAGGGATAATGGTTTTATAATAATCCTTTCAGATGGGAGGGATTCAACACAATTTATAGGCTCCACATCCTCATCTGCCTGACTGTCTGTGCATTCCAGGTTGCAGGATCCCATTTTTTCCAATCAGTGCCCTTACTTTAACCTCAGACACCATTCTGGGTTGGCAATTCAATTGGTATTATAATTCAGCCACCCTTACCATAAGACTCTGGCTTGGTTTTTGGCAATATCAGCTCTGTTACTAGACGAAGTAAGGCTTTCTTTCAGAGCACAATTGGAAACATTGAGGTCTTTTATGTGGTGTTTGAGCTGTGACTCAGCAGCCCTGAGCTCATCTTGCTCTTTCACCACTTTGTCTGGTGTAAGCAGGACCAACCCACCAGCTTCCTCATACTCCTCATGCTGACAGAAGTGCAGAAAAGAATGAAATATGCGATTACTCAGAGCCTCACTTCTCAAAAATCTATTGTTGGTGCTATTTTGCATGTTAATGTTGCCATCTCACACCAGATTAGCAGGGCCCTCTTTACTAATGGAGGCAGAGTCACCCGTGTCTTTATGATTAATCAAATTGGAGAACCAAAACAGAATTGCCGAGAACCAATTTAGGAAACCCATTTTTATGATTTTGTCTCTTTAGAACCACTCTCAGTACCAAATGTGTTAGGCTGGGTTCTCTCAAGAAGCAAAATCAGTAAAGCTTAAACACACACAGGCACACAAAGAAATTTATCTTAGGAAAATGGCTAACACACTTACGTTGTTGTTGTTGTTATGTGCCATCGAGTTGGCCCCGACTCATAGCGACCCTTCCTTGTGTTTCTAAGGCTGTATCACTACAGAAGTAGATTGCCCAAACTTCCTTCTGAGGAGTGGCTGGTGAGTTTGAACCGCCAGCATTCTGGTTAGCAGTCAAGTGCCTTAGGCACTATGCTACCAGAGCTTCATACACACACACACGCACGCACGCACGCACGCACACACACAGAGAAATTTATCTTAGGAAAATGGCTCACATACTTACAGAAGCTGGCAAGTCCCAAATTCTTGGGTGAAACTTCAAGCTGGATACTTTTCCCGACTCCTGCAGATGCAGGGCTGATAAGCTCAAAGTTGGCAGGCAGTATCCCGGCTGTTGATTCCAACGAATGATGAATCCAAGATCTCCAGTCCAAATGTGGGTTGTTCATTCACAGATAGTTGTTGGCAGCACAACAGGACCCCAATCCACAGAAGAGTAGGTTTTTTTCTCAGAATGTCCATAAATATATTGAAAGCAGGCCACACCTCTAGGGAAACTCCCTTTCAATAAATTGGCTGCTCAAAACATAAATCCAGTCTCATAATGGGAATAACCTACATGATAACTGCTTAAACCACTCAGAATTGTGGTCCAGCCAAGTTGACAGAAAGCTCCAACTATCACAGTCACTTTTGCTCTCAAGTTCAATTTTAAAGGGCATTCTCTGCATCTGGTGAGGTTCTAAGGACAACTCTGGAAGTTTCTGAGCATTGTAAGATTGGCAAGCTCCTGGGGCTTTTGAAATGTAACTTTATGTAGCCTCAGGGCTTAGCTTGTTAATCACAAATCATGCTTTGTCACCTGCTGCAAGAATACTGACTCGGAGTCTGCTTGGTTCAGCCACCCCGGTTCCCAGCCTGTCTCACTAAGAGTCAGCCCGGATGGCAGTGGTATGGGCACCGTGCTAAGTACCTTTTATGCTGCACCTACTTTTATTCACAAAACAGCAGGGTGAGGTAGGGTGCAGGATTTTACAAAAGTAATACTCTCAGAGAAATAATTAAATTGTTTGCCCGTGGACACATATCTAGTAAAGGGCAGTGTCTGAAGTCAACCTCAGGTCTGTTGTGACTTCATGGGCCATATTCTTGATTGCACTGCCCCTTCCTAACATGGTTTCTCTTTGATTCGTGAAAGAGCCAACTCTAGCTTCTGTTTAAATGAAAACAAAGGGCCATGGGAAGAACAGAGTGATCCGGAGTCAGGCAGTACTTCCTGAGGATTCATGAGAGTACTGCAGAGAAGGTTTTTTCCCCAGTGGTTATAGACCGAGAATCCAGGCACTGACAAGGATAGGTCTGATTGGTAGATATTTATAAAAAATCATGCTTTCACAGACACAAGGTCACCTCAATATTTTGCTCATTCTAAAGTTTAGGTTGAACAGTTTAATCTGTGGATATTTGGAGGGCCTGCCTGAGTGACTCTTCCTCCCAGGAGCCTGCTGGGATGAGGAGGAGGGAGTAGAGGAGCCAGCAGGCCTCCTGAGGTAGCTGGCTCTCTGACCATCAGCTCAGATTAGCAGTAAACAGAAGAAAATAGTTTGGCCTGCACCTTTGACAGAGGCCTCACCCTATGCCAGGCACGTAGTTCCTTCACCCAGTTCCTTCAGAGTTGTCAGGACTTCATTTGGCAGGACTTTTGTGAAGTGTTGCTGGTCATAGAGAAGTGAAGACTAGGTTTATTTCTCTGGATTTATTTCTATCATTAATATATTATTAATAATACATTATTAATAATATTAATCAATAGTATTAATAATAATATTATTATTAAATCTAGATTTATTTCTCCCTCATTTAATGCTTATAGGTGTTGAAGACAGAGGGAGAAGTAGGAAACATGAGTTGGAACTAGTACATCCATTAAAGACAATACTTATTCCAATGTTGGCAGGAAAACATTCAGTAGCAGGCACATTTCCACTTATTTCTTTGGCTGTAAGACAGACATTTTCATCAGGGTAGTGTGAGGAACGGTTCGACCAGTCTGAGTGGGTCTGATATGAAAAGTGATGTTGCTGAAGGACCTTAACATAGGTGGGGAAGGGCTGATGTAGCTCACACCCACAGTGTGTGTGTGTGTGTGTGTATGTGAATAGATGCTGAGGATTGAACGACAGCATTTGCTACCTGTTCTGCTTACCTAGTGCCACTCTGACAAGACTATACCACAAATGGGATGGGTTGAAGAAATAGGAGTTTATTCTCTTACAGTTTGGGAGGATAGAAGTCCAAGTTCAAAGTGCCAGGCTCTAGGGGCTGTGTGAAAGTCCCTTGACCTTGGGCTTCAGCTCTGCCTCCTGTTCCTGGC
>NW_006922316.1:534831-548014 GCF_000298275.1 Orycteropus afer afer | reverse complement strand
AAAGCTGTTTCTTATATACAGAAAGCAGACCACATCCCTAAAGCAGCTACTCAGCTGTTTGTGGTAGGTCCCACCATGGAGTTGATGGCCAGTCTCATCATGGAGAATAACTACCACCAGCTCCCTAGCCACTCAACCAGACCCAGCCAAGTTGACACACAAACTTAACCACCATACTACCAAAGAGCTATACTTCTTAAAAGTTGGAAGGGTTCTCAGAGCACAAAGGTGCATATTCCCCGTGTGAATGTTAGGAAATGGAAGGCCGTTGTAATGAAGCTAATCAGGATCCTTCTGTAGGTCCCAGAGGCTCAACCACATGTCAGTGTTGCACAGAGTACCTCATCTATTGTCATAATTAGTTAATAAAGTAGCCAAGGAGGGGGTCCCTGGGAGGCAGAAATGGCTGCCTTCCCTCCTTCCTGTTAATACCATGGTGATACAGATCCAGTTGCATTCAAAAGTCCATTCATTACACATTGCAGTTCTTCCAAAAGGATTTTATTTCTCTGGTTTAGGACAGACTACGGAAGGAATGTTGGGCAATCTACTTCCATAGTGATGCTGCCTCAGAAACCCAAGGAGGGGTCACTATGAGTTGGGTCTGACTCGATGGCACATAACAACTGGTTGGCATGAAATCTTTGAACTACACACTTTCTGTATCCTCAGAGTATCTAAATTTCCCTTACTTTAAGAAAAGTGCAATATAGGGCTTTTAACGTCACATTACCTCCCAGTTCATATCTCCTGCCTTCACTGCGTTGTTTATGTTTTGCTGATTGTTCCAGTGGGTCTTATGGAAGGAGGTGTAATTGTTTGGTCACAAGGAAGGGATGATCTGAATGACAACTTTCTTCTAATTACTGCCATATTTTCTAATTGTTCTACATCATAAAGAGGGAGGAATAAGACTGCAGATGGGCACAGTGAATGTATGAAGAGGGTATCTCGGTGTGTTGGAACTCTGGGAGAGGATGCATTCAGGAGAGGATGTGAATGTAGTTAGTGCGGGGAGGACGCAGATGGCTGTGCACTGACGTAGACGTGGGGAGAACACAGAACCTGGTGTCAAATCCCTGTGAGTTCTCAGTTCCCAGTCCTGGCAGCCTCCCTTTTCTCCTTGTGAGTCCATGTTCCCACCTTACTGATCCAGAATATGTGGGCTGTTTTAGGACTCGGTGCTCATGGAGGATGTGGCCGTGGTCTTTTCCCAAGAAGAGTGGGCTCTGCTGGATGTTGGTCAGAGGAAACTCTAAGGAGATGTCATGCTGGAAACACTGGGAAACCTGGCCTCTGTGGTTAAGAATGGCATCTTCATACTTTTTTCTTTTAAATTCCTTTGTTGTTGTTATGTGCCGTCAAGTCGGACCCATCTCATAGTGACCCCTCCTTGGGTTTTCAAGGCAGCATCACTATGGAAGTAGATTGCCCAACCTTCCTTCTGAGGAGTGGCTGGTGAGTTTGAACCTCCAGTCTTATGGTTAGCAGTCAAGTGCCTTTAGGCACTACACTACCAGAGCTCCCTTAAATTCCTGCAGTGAGTCAAAATATTTTACTCATCAACTTTGCTCCAGTATGTGGGTTGAGGAATGGGAATAAATTGTTAAAAAATGAACAAAAAACAAGCATAGTCCCTTGGTTTAAGGAGCTCACATATTTCAGATTCCCCATAAACATAAATCTCTATGTATTAATGTGGCTTTTCGTTCCTCTTGTGAGTCAAAGCCCTCAGGGGGGGCCCCCATTGGAACCCTGACGTATTTGTGCTTTGGGACCTGGTAGAGTTTGCCTGTGTTGATTACTGGTTTGACATGCTTATTTTGCTACAGATAAGCTCACTCCTATCCATTTTGAGAGACCCTGAAGAGCAGAGTATTAGGCCTCAGTGTCAAGGAAATGTTTGAGGCTCTTCACTGTCTTCCCTCATGCTATGCATTTCCCCAGAGAACCATGTCCGATATGCTCATTTGTTTTCCCAGAGTAGCAAGGGCAAGATCTGAAGACAGTGTAGGACTAACGCTTTGAGGGCCATTGTATTGTGAAGGACCAGGAAAGCAAGAATTTTTGAAGCAACAGCCTTGTATGAAGGGAAGTACATTTGAATCAGTCATCTCAAAAAAGTCTCTTCCGGGCTGAGAACACAACTTCACAGGTACCTGAGCTTCCTTTCCCAGTTTACCAATGCTTTCCCATACGTGACCTTGGAGACCCTTTTCCCGTTTTATTGTTACATGTGTTTTGTGTCTCATACCTTTCTACTTCGCTCTCCTGATCTCACCTATCGATGTCACCATTACTCTCAGGCTACATGGAAGCATTTTGTTGTTAACTACTTTCTAACCAGTGCGAAAGTGCTGAAACTGTGACTCGTGGCTTAGTCTTTCTTTGTTTACAACATCTTTTTTCCCTAATAATGGGTTTCCTTTTTGTTTCATGTTGTGAACATCAACTTGATTGCATCAGTCTCTCAAAACATTAATGATGGAGACAGATTATCCAGTGAACATATAATTTTCCAACTCATGAAGAATGATAACTGGTTCTCTGAGTTAGAGGAAATGTCCACATTGTATGGCAGTAAAGATGAAAATAAAAAGAAGGGGAGATGTTTCAGGTGAGTGTCATTCAAACAAGGAAATACTGCCTCAGGAGTTAAGTGCTAAGTTGTCATAAATTAAAATTTACATATATATAATTACTTATTTACTTACTTTTTTTTGTATACCAGCACTTCCAACTGATTCACAACAGTTTCATCATTGCCAGCATAAATTATGGCAGCATATACATTCCATGACTCACTGCCATCGAATCAGAGCTGATTTGGAGTGACCCCTCCTTGGGTGTTTGAGGTGACATCACTACAGAAGTCAATTGCCCAATCTTCCTCCCAAGGAGTGGGTGCTGCGTTTGAATTGCTAGCCTTCTGGTTAGCAGTCAAATGCCTTAGGCACTTGTAATTAGGAAAACACAAAAGAAAAACACACATCTGGTGATGAAAATAAAAATTCTTGGATGTTTTCCTGAGAAGGAACAAGCTTCATGAAAGCTTAAGGAGGAGGAGGGGAAAGTTCCTTTTCAGGACTGCAAAGTAGACAGTGGAGGCACGTCTGAGTACAATTTTGGCTTGAGTGTCTTTTGCAGGGTGCACTGGTATGCAATGGGTATCATTAGACTGAGACTGACTGTAGGGTACACGTGGCCTGGAAGCTGAGTTGCTGAGACAGGGCCTCCAACTCTGCATTCCACACTTCCCCCGCTGGGAGACTGAGCCAGATAATGGGCTCTTCACAATTCCAAAATCCAATTAAATAATCGCTGCGATGTGAGGGTGAGTAGGTGTGTCCAAGTTGGACAAGTCCCCAGAACTATTGAGTATACCTAGGCTTTTACCCTATAGATGTTACACACATGTGCAAGACATACAAGAATGTGGCCTGTAACATTGTTAATAGAACAATAGAAAGGAATAATCTTCACTAGAAAACCAGGTGAAGCATTTCTAATGGTATAGTGGTTAAGACACTTGCCTGCTAACTGAAACGTTGGTAGTTCAAACCCACCAGCTGCTCCATGGATGAAAGATGAGACAATCTACTTCTGTAAAGATACACAGCCTTGGAAATCCAAACCAAACTGAAATCAAACTCACTGCCATGTAGTCCATTCTGAATCAAAGTGACTCCCTTTTGGCCTGTGAGGTAGTAAGCTTTTATGGAAGTAGATTGGCCAGTCTTCCTTCCGCAGAGTAAGTAGGTGGTGGATTTGAACAGCTGTCCTTTTGGTTAGCAATCAAATGCCTTAGGTGCTACACCACCAAATCCAATGGAGATCTGTATGAATTGGAATCCACTGGGTGGCAGTGAAAGAGAACTGGATAATACACTGTGGTCCATCCATGGAATATATGCCATTAGCTGTTGGTGGGAGGAAGGCCAATCCCTATGTCCTGTGTGAGATGACTTCTAAGACATACTAAGTGAAAAACACAATCAAGGTGCAAGCAATCTCTGGTAACCTACTAATTGTGCAGAAAAAGTCATTGTGTTTGTATCTGCATAGAACATCTGTTGATGTTCCAGAAAATGATGACAAGGATTCCTCTATGGAGGATGACTGAGGCCCAGAGAGACAGTTTTCATTGTATATACTGTGCTATCTATGCATCTATCTATTTATCATGGGTATGTGTTTCCTTTCCAAATATAAGTTGTTGTTATTGTTAGGTGCCATCGAGTCATCATCTCCAACTCATAGCGACCCTATGCACAGCAGAAGGAAACACCACCCAGTCCTGAGCCAGCTCCATGATTCTTGGCTACACTTAAGTCCATCAATGCTGCCACCGTGTCAATCCATCTCGTTGAGAGCCTTCCCCTCTTTCATCAACTCTCCACCTTATCAAGCATGACATCCCTCTCTAGGGAATGGTCCCTTCTGACAACATGACCAAGGTATATGAGAAGTCTGGCCATTCTTGCCTCCAAGGAGCATTCTGGCTGCACTTTCCCTGGGACAGACCTGTTAGTTCTTTTAGTAGTCCATGGTACTTTCAGCATTCTTTGCCAACACCATAGATGAAAAGCATCCACTCTTTTTCGGTCTTCCTTATTCATTGTCCAGCTCTCACATGCATATGAGGTGATTGATTGGAAATACCATGGCTGTGTCAGGTGCACTTTAGTCCTCAAGGAGACATCTTTGATCTTCTGCACTTGAAAGAGGTCCTTTGCAGCTGATCTTCCCAGTGATATACATCGTCTGATGTCCTGACTGCTGCTTCCATTGACATTGATTGTAGAACCAAGAATTGTGAAGTCTTTGACAACTTCAATCTATTCTCCATTTATTGTAATGTTCATAAAGTTGCGTGATAATGTATCAGACAGTGTTTCTTTGCTATTCATAAGGTTTTCCCTGGCCAGTTAAGAAGTGGATGGCCTATTTCTTCTTCCAAGTCTGTCTCAGTCTGTAAGCTGGGTTGATACCTGTGCACCATGTGCACCCGCTGGGTTTGAAACACCAGTGGCTCAGCCTAAAGACTCACATCAACACGTCACCACGTGTTTAGGTAGGAAAAAACAACAGGCAAGTTTGTCTCCCAGTTGGAAACCTCTCCTACCACCCTCACCTGGATCCCTGCACTTAACTCCTCATCTGTCCCGGTCCCTGGGCCTTTTCCTCTCCTTTCTCCTGCTCTGCTGCTTTGGGCGTGCCTGGGTTCCCTCTCCTCACTTGGATCCCTGCAGCTGACTCCGCATCTGTCCCAGAGCCTATTCTTAGGTCCCGGGAATCCGAATGAGAATGTTGTCACTTTAAAATCCAAAATGGTTGCCACTTGTAAAGATTTAGTTATACATTATCATCTCCTTGGAAATGCTTCCTGCTCCTCACCAAATGAGCTTTGTTCAGTTTCATAATGAACATATTCTCCTTATGGAATCTGTTCATTTTTTTTAATTAATTTTTTTTTTTTTAATTTAAAGTAAATTCGTTTTACTCTATACAGTTCATACACGTTTGTTTTCACTGGACCAATTACAATCCCAACAATAAACAGCTCTCCTCCCATCTCCTTCCTGTTACTACTCATTCACGGTGTCCTTTGTTCAATGTTTCTCTATAATCACTTTTTCATATCTAAATTTTAAAAAAAGGAGAACATTTCAAATACTTCATTTGGTTCTACAGATCATGAGTTTGGTATGTATCCATTGAACATCACTGTCATATAAACCAGAAAGACTACTTCCACTGTAGTTTTTAATAAGAATATCATAACTTTGAATATAGGCTTCAAACCCAAATGGGTATTTCCCACAAAACGTGTAGAGAAAAAGGTGAGGGAGAAAGCCAAACCTTTATAGATACAGATACGGTGACATTTAGATTAGAAAGTATAAGGCGTTCTAAATGAAAAAGAATAAATCTCCTGGTTTAAAACTACCCATTTGTGGTCTTTTCTGTTATAGTGGCACTAGAGAACAAAATCACCATCCACAGGACAGTGCCTTCAGTGTAACAGGTAAGGACAGAATTGTAGACCTGCATGGGATCAAGTGTGGCAGGGTCCAGTGCAGAGTCTCCACGTCCTGTGGAAAAGCTAGCTTGCACCTGTAGTCTGGTTTATCACCATGGAGGATGCGGCCTCCACCATTCCACTTGCCTAGTTTATTAGCCAGTGTGTATGTGAATGCTAAATGATGCCTCAAGAGATTAGCATGAAGCCACCAGTGGCTCCCACTGATCTTCCCACCCTCACAATTTGCCTCAGCTGTAGTCCCCCTCAGCTCAATAACCTTGAACAAAGGTCAAATTGCGTTCTGTAAAGTGACTCATCACCTCACAGCATCTCATCTGCATAATCAGACTCAGCAAATAAAGGGTTGAGGCTAACAGGAGCCAGAAGTAATACTAATAGGGAAAGTGTGAGATGGAAAAAACAAAGGCTAAATGACTCCTGTGGTATTGCTTGTGGTGTTTAAAATACTACTACTTAAAAAAAAAAAAAAATACTCGCTGTTGTCAAGTAGATTCAACTCACAGTGTACCATCCTTGATTTTCTGGGGTGCTTCTCTCTATGCAGGTAGATTGTTCAATATTCTTCTGAGGAGTGGCTGGTGGGTTCGATCCGCTAGCCTTCTGGTTAGCAGTCAAGTGACAGGCATCAGTCTATCTCCTTGTATGTGTATAATTACAAGAATGTATTCCCTGCTCTTTCCAGGTTGATCGGCCACTACCACTAAGCATACCTAATGTCTAGACCTTTTTTCTAAGTATCACTGTCTAATGAAAGGAACCAGTTCTTCTAGAAATGACTGATTCTAGTGCTTGGGGAGGAAAATCACAAAATGAGCCTCACACATCAGCAGAAAGTAAAGGAGAAATTATAATGGGTCTGTCCAAACATAAGGGACTAGGGAGCTCTTAATCACCAAATACAGGGCTATTTGAGGAAGTTGCAGTCTGGTCCATAAACATTTACAGCCCTGGAAACCTAAGGGGGTTCACTGTAAGTAGGAATTGACTTAACAGCAATGAGTTTGGTTTACTTTTGAGTTTGGAGGATGTAACTGATTATCTTAGAAAGGCAGTCCCAAAATTACTAATATCCAATTTACTTATGTCCTGTAGTTACTACCTTAATGCCCATTACAAATTATGAACCCCTCCTGTAAGAATTCAAGCTCTACATCCGTGGCCAGGTGGCAGTGTGGTGTCTCCCCACTGCTCACTCTCTCTGCTCAGCATTAAGTGAATACCAGTGCCCCCTGTGATGTAACACAGACATCTGTGTCTACCTCTTCCCACAGGCCACACAACCCTACAGTGGAGGATCACAGGCACAGTGTTACAGCAGGCATTCTCCTCCCTCCCATGTGGAGGGTGAGGTGACATTTCAAGCAGGAATCCATAGGAGCAACAAAGGTGTATAACAAGTTGGTACTACTTTGCAACATGCATTAAAACATCAGTATTATTTATAACTGTATTATTAAGTGAAGGACTGTGAGGATGGCAAGACCAGGAAGTGTTTTGTTTTCTTGTACATGGGTTTGCTGAGTTTGGTCTGACTCAAATGCAACAACGATTATTATTTTACAGTTGTTTCACTGTATCTGGAAGTGTTTCATTAATGTTTTTCAAGCATAGAAAGGTACACTGTATACTAAGACAAACACATGACTGTTATTACATATGACCTGCATCTAATTGTTGGGACTTACTTGTTGTTGTTATATGCTGTCGAGTCAGACCTGACTCACAGCAACCCCTCCTTGGGTTTCCGAGGCAGTAGATTGCCCAACCTTCCTTCCAAGGAGTGGCTGGTGGGTTTGAACTGCCAGCCTTCTGGTTAACAGTCAAGTGCCTTAGGCAATATGATACCAGAGCCTCCTTGTAACAATCATAGGTTATGATTATCAACAGACAGGAAATTTAAATGGCCAAACTAATGAAAAGAGAACATATGCATAGTCTCAAACTTGAGACTTATTAATTACAAAGAGTAAAATAATTAAATTACAATAGCAAAGAATGGACCGAAATGTGTCAAATATGAAAACAAAATACTCTTAAATATGGGTGCATTTAATTGTTTGTAAAATGAAATAAAAAAAAAATATACAAAATAACATTTGCCCAAGGGTATTCCCTACAGCCGCACACTTAACAGGTATAGATTTTTGTCACATTGTGCTGTCATTACAATCTCTCCCCAAAACATTCCACCCATTCCACCTTTAGTATAAACTTTATGTCCCACCAACAAAAGGTTTCCCCTTTCCCACCCTCCCACCTCTGGTAACCACTAATCCTTATTTTCCATATATATATATATATAAATGTACATGTACTCCCCACCCCCCAGCATAGCTAGAATTTAGCATCCCCTACCCTCCCATCACTAATAACAACAAAGGAAGTTAACTTCCGTGTATAGTTTTTTTTTTTTTTTTTTTAACAATAGTGGACTAATACGGTATTTGTTGTTCTGTGATTTACTTATTTCACTCAGCATAATGTCCTCCAAGTTCATCCATGTTATACAGTGATTTGCAGATTCTACATTATTCTTTAGGGCTGCATAGGATTCAATTGTGTGTATGTACCACAGTTTTTTGATCCATTCCTTGGTTGATGGGCACTTAGGCTTTCCCCATCTCTTTCCTATTGTGAATAGTGCTGCAGTGAACATGGGTGTGCATATATCTCTGTGTCCTCCTGCGTTCCAATTGTTTAGGATATATATGTAGTAATGGAATTGTTGGGTCAAATTTTATTTCTATTTCCAACTTTTTAAGGAATTGATAGGGAAAGACTTTAAGTTAAAAAATGAACGAAAGGAAAATTGATAAACACTGATGACAGCAACCCTACAGTTTCAATAAACTTTGATTTCTCACAAAGTCACAAAGTATCTCTAATGAACCCTTCCTACAGTATTGCTTCTTTATTCACAGAGAAACTTTGTTCTTTCAACACAGACTTTTGGTAATTTGACATTTGAAATGATAGTATTAAAAATGACACTCTTCCACAGTTGACAGTAGTTTCTCTACTGTGAGTTCTTACCTGTGAAGATATGGGGGGAAAATGGAAGGTTCTCCCACATGCATTCATAATGCCTCCACTGTCTAATCTTGTATACACAGGAAGGTGTGAGGCTTAAATAAAGGCTTTTTCACATTCCTTACGTTCTATGGCCTCTCTCCACAGGAAGTTCTATGCAGCGAAAGCTGAGGAACAAGTGAAAGCTTTCCCACATTCCTTATACTCAAAAGGTCTCTCCCCAGTTCGAGTCCTTATGAGTTCAGACGTAACAGCAATTACGAAACACACCCCCACATTTCTGAATGACAGGGCCTTGATCCATGGTAGGTACCTTTATGTTTAGTGTAGGTACCTTTATGTTTAGTGAGGTGTGATGACTGGCTAAAGGCTTTCCCACATTCCTTACATTTATAAGGCCACTCTCTGGTGTGACTTCTTCCATGTGTAATGAGGTTTGAAGCTTGTGTAAAGGTTTACCCACATTGCTTACATTCATAAGGCCTCTCTTCACTGTGAGTTTGCTTATGTACCGTGAGGGACTTGGAGCAACTAAAGACCTTCCCACATTCTTTACATTCATAAGGCCTGTCCCCAGTATGAGTTGGTATATGTGCCATGAGGGATGAGGAACACCTAAAGGCTTTCCCACATTGCTTACACTCAATAGGCCTCTCTTCATTGTGAGTTCACATATGGTTAGTGAGGGATGAGAAATAAGGAAAGGCTTTCCCACAATGCTTACACTCAAAGGGCCCCTTTCCACTGTGAGTTCGGGTATGGTTAGTGAGCGTTGAGAAATAAGTACAGGTTTTCCCACATTGCTTATATTCATAGGGCCTCTCTCCACTGTGAGTTCGCATATGTTCACTGAGTTTTAAGGACACCTAAAGGCTTTTCCACATAATTTACATTCAAAGGGCCTTTCTCCACTGTGAGTCCTTATATGCATAGCAAGGTTTGAGGAATATCTAAAGACTTTCCCACATTCCTTACATTCGTAAGGCCTCCCTCCACTGTGTGTTCTTGTATGTGTAGTGAGCTGAGAAGAACACCTAAAAGCTTTCCCACATTCTTTGCATTCATAAGGTCTCTCTCCACTGTGAATTCTTCCATGCATAACGAGATTTGAGGAATTCCTACAGGCTTACCCACAGTCTTTACATTCGTATGGCATCTCTCCACTATGAGTCCTTTTATGTTGAGTGAGGTGTGAGGTCCTACTAAATGCTTTCCCACATTCCTTACATTCATATGGCTTCTCTCCACTGTGAGTCCTTTTATGTTGAGTGAGGTGTGAGGTCCTACTAAATGCTTTCCCACATTCCTTACATTCATATGGCTTCTCTCCACTGTGAGTCCTTTTATGTTGAGTGAGGTATGTGGTCTTACTAAAGGTTTTCCCACATACCGTACATTCAAAGGACCTTTCTCCACTGTCGGTTCTTATATACTTAGTGAGGTGTGAGGAATGTCTAAAAGCTGTCCCAGATTCCATGCATTCATGAGATCTCTCTCCACTGTGGACTCCTACATGTTGAGTGAGGGATGACAAATGATTAACAGATTTTCCACATCCCTTATATTCACAAATCTTACGTCTATTATTGAATGTTTCAGGTAAATTAAGAGATGAAGCACAACTATGGATTTTGCCCTCTTTACATTCAAGCTTATAACCTCTTACAGGTGCCCACAAAGATGATAAACTACGGAAATCATTCCCAGATTCGATAAATTCATAACAGGCCTTACCAGTGAGAGTTGTCACAGGATTCTTAAGGGTTGTCATGAAATTGACATCCTTTCCACATACTTTACATTTTTGAGGTTTCTTTCCTTTAAGAGTTGCCATAGGCATGGTTAGGTTAGAGGGACAACTGCAGGCTTCTCCAACTTCCTTACACGGACAGGAATTACATGCAGTTTGAGACCAGGCAGGATGGTTATGTGATGAGTGATCCATGAAGGCTCTTTCACACTCACAGCATTCTAAAGGATTTACTCCTGGAGGATTTCTTGATAACACAGGGAGATTTAGAATACGGCTGGAAGTTTTCCCACATGGATCGCCTTCACGACTTTCACAGAGGTTCTCTACTGTATGACTTCTGTTAAAAATAGACAATATGCTATTGGAAATAAATTGGGTCTCATTTCACCATCACCTAACTTGTCTGATGTTTCATGGGTTAAATTATCTACCTGAATAACTATCATTATTTTCTCTGTTTTTCTAAAACACGAGATTTTCTAATCATCATGTAGAAGTGAAATGTTTTAAATATTCAAAATTTCACTTATAATTATGAAAATACCAAATTATAAAAACTCTCCAAACATTACTTCCAACCAGGTTCATTCATATATATGTACAAACATATTTGTACATACACGCAATAGCATGTAACAGGACTTAAAATTGCTTTTTAACAATTCGGCAATTTCAGACATAAATGAGGGCATTGTACACATGTACAGCAAGCCATTCTGTTGGCATCAGATTTTAACCTGAATGATAAACAAACAGCTTCACCCTACTCAAACATAGTGGATGATCACACCACGGTGATGTGTGTCACTCTCCATAGTTCTGCCAATAATATGATTTCCCGCATAGATCGCAGAAGTTTTATGAGCATAAGATGTGGCAGTGGATTTTGGGGAGTACGGTGGAGACAGTCATAACATTCAAAGCAGGATGGTGCACTGCTGTCTCTCGGGACACTGCTGATCATTTCTTATATGGGTCAGAATCCAAAGGGCAATAGATGAGGTTACCATAGAACACATATGCTGCTCTAATTTACAAGGACAATGACCAAACTGTTGTGAACCAGTTCAAAGCCCTAGTATATATACATAAGTAATTATGTGTATAAATCTATAATCTATATTATATGTGTGTGTGTGTATATATATATATTAATTCATGACAAATTAGCATTTTCTCCTAAAGTGGTATTTCCTCGTTTGAATGACACTCACCTTAAATATCTCCCCTGCTTTTTATGTTCATCTTTACTGCCATAAAATTTGGACATTTCTTCTAACACGGAGGACCAGTTGTCATTCTTCATGAGTTGGAAAACTATATGTTGGTTGGATAACCTGTCTCCATCATTAAAGTTTTGAGACACTTATGCAGTAATTCAAGTTGATGTTCACAATATGAAACAAAAAGGAAACCCATTATTACAAAAAAATTTGTTGCAAACAAAGAAAGACTAAGCCAAAGGTCACAGTTTCACCACTTGGGGTGCAGTTAGAAAGCAATTTACTACGAAATACTTTCATTAAGCTTGAGAGTAGAGGTAACAGCAATAGGGGTGATTAGGAGAGTGAAGCAGAAAGGTATGAGACACAACACACATGGAACAATAAAACGGGAAAAGGGTCTCCAAGGTCACAGGTGGAAGAGGATTGGTAAAGTGGGAAAGGAAGCTTAGGTGCCCCCGAAGTTGTGCTCTCAGCCGAGAAGAGATTTTTTCTAGCTGTACTTCCCTTCATACAAGGTTTTTGCTTCAAAAAATTCTTGCTTTCCTGGTCCATCCCAATACAATGGCCCTCAATCAGTTAGTCCTACACTTTCCTCAGATCTTGCCCTTGCTTCTCTAGGAAAACAAATGGGCATATCGGACATGGTTCTCATGGGGAAATGCATAGCATGAGGGAAGACAGTGAAGAGCCTCAAACATTTCCTTGACACTGAGGCCTAATACTCTGCTCTTCAGAGTCTCTGAAAATGGGTAGGAGTGAGTTTATGTACAGCAAAATAAGCATGTCAAACCAGTAATCAACACAGTCAAACTCTACTAGGTCCCAAAGCACAAATATGTCAGGGCTCCAATGGGGCCCCTGAAGCCAGTTCTTAAAAGAATCTCAGGGCTTTGACACACAATAGGAATGAAAAATCACTTTAATACATAGAGATTTCTGTTCATGGGGAAGCTGCGATATGTGAGCTTCTTATACCGAGGGACCATGCTTGTTTTCATTAACAATTTATTCCCATTCCTCAACCCAAATACTGGAGCAAAGTCGATGAGCAAAATATTTTGGCTCACTAAAGGAATAAGCTCTGGTAGCATAGTGGCTAAGACACTTGCCTGCTAACCAGACGGCTGG
>NW_006922316.1:523448-534730 GCF_000298275.1 Orycteropus afer afer | reverse complement strand
CTGCCTCGGAAACCCAAGGAGGGGTCGCTATGAGTCCGGGCTGACTCGATGGCACATAACAACAACAACAAAGGAATAAAAGTATAAAGATGCCATTCTTAACCCACAGAGGCCAGGTGTCCCAGTGTTTCTAATATCACATCTCCATAGAGTTTCCTCTGACCAAGATCCAGCAGAGCCCACTCTTCCTGGGTAAAGACCACAGCCACATCCTCCATGAGCACTGAGTCTTAAAACAGACCAAACATTCTGGATCAGCAAGTTGGTACCATGGACTCAGTACAAGGAGAAAGGGGAGGCTGACAGGACTGGGAACTGAGAACTCCCAAGGATTTGACACCAGTTTCTCTGTTCTATCCAGTTCTACTCCAGTGTACAGCCATCGACCCCGTCCCCTCGCTAACTACAATCACTTCTTTTCTGACTGCATCCTCTCCCAGAGTTCCTACACACTGAGACACCCTCTCCAAACATTCATTGTGCCCAACTGCAGTCTTATCCCTCCTTCTTTATGATGTAGAAGAATTAGAAAATATAGCAGAAATTAGAAAAAAGCTCTCATTCAGATCATCCCTTCGTTGTGGCCAAACAATTGCACCTCTTTCCATAAGACTCATTGTATCACTCAATAAAACATAAACCACAAAGGGAATACTGGAGGTACGAACTGGGAAGCAGTGCAGGATGGTAGTGTCTCTGTTAGCCGGTCACAGTCATCAGAGGACGAGGGTCCCATACAAAGAAACTGTTAATCCAAGGCCCTGAGATGGTGCCAGCTCTGAGAGTCACATGAGGAAGTGCCCCCAGGCAGCTAAATCTTTTAAAGCCACATACATACAGAAGAAGGCCTCAGTGACAGTGGAGCAGGGACTTAGGATGCTCCTTAGGGTTCAGTTCCTCGGCCTTTTTGGCCTCCTTTGTTCTTTCAGGAACCGCAGTCCCACAGCACACAGCTCATCCCCCTAAAATGAATGTACTGTACTAGTCATGTACTATTGTGTTAGACTGGGTTCTCTAGAGAAACAATAAACAGCAAAGCTTATGTATATATATATAGAGAGAGAGAGAGAGAAATTTATTTTAGGAAAATGGCTCACATACGTATAGAAGCCGGCAAGTCCAAAGTCCCTGGATCAAACGTCAAGCTGGAGGCTTTTCCTGGCTCTCGCAACCGTAGGAGGCGAGGAACTCAAGGCTGGCAGGCAGTACACCGGCTGCTGACTCCAACGAATGACGAATCCAAGATCTCCAGGCAGAATGGTGAACTGCTCACTCACGGACAGTTGTAGGCAGCACAACAAAATCCCAATCCAGAGAGGAATATCTCTCTTCCCAAGATGTCCCTGGATATACTGGAAGCAGGCCACACCCCTGGGGAAACTCCCCTTCAACAGATTGGCCACTCAGGACACAGTCATCCGATCCCATCATCGGAACAACCACACAGAACTGAGGTCCAGCCAAGTTGACACACAGCTCCAACTATCACAGTCTACCCCTTGTCAACTTGGCAGTTGTACACATCTTCTTAACCATATACAATCTCTAAATAAGGACAATTATAAAGTCATATTTGTGCCTAACATGGTGCTAACACACATACAACAAAAATGCATTAACCTTATTTACATTTCACAGTTCATAACAGAAGGAAACAAAAATATATGATGCACATACACAATGAAGAAATATAACAATCACAGTCTTTGTTTCTGCAGCTAGTCATGTGGTCATAGCTGATATTCAGGAATTACCTTCTTCCACCACCCATTCTGTATTTCCCTTGCCCTCAGCAAGCACCTCAGCTGGTCGTGGTTCTTTGCCTAGTGGGGTGACCCAAACCTTCATTCCTGAAGGATCTGGGCCGTTAGCAGTCATATTAGAATTGGGTTGCTGTAATTTTCCATTGACTTTAATCATAGGGCACGGTAGTACTAAGAGACGTCCTAAAGAATCCCCTGTATTCCAGACATATTCTTCTTTACCTCCATTATGTAAAGCCAACCCAATTTCCCCCTGGTAATCAGGATCTATCACACTAAATAGTACAGTAATGCCCTTCTTTGTCTATTGATCCAGAGGCATGAGGAAGCCAAAATGGCTTTCTTAATTTTCAGTTTGATGCAATCAGTATTGTGTCTGCAGTTGGGAGTGTTCCTCCCTTTCAGACTAAGATCTCCAGACCCGCAGAGCATAGGGTAGCAAGGACAGGAATCAAACATTTTTTGAATGGGTCACTAGGGGTGATAGTGAGTGGTACCACTCCTGTTTCCACCCCTTGGTTCCTGGACCCGTGAATTATGGCTGTTGGAGAAACAGAACCATATACTGGATGCTGGTTTCTAGCAGCTTTGTGAGTCACTTGATAAATAGGCCGCAGCAGCACACCCAAATGAGGGATATGTTGCCTCCAAAATCCAGAGACCCACCAGACGTTGTGCCTCCTTTTTAGTTGTGGGGGAAGCCAGATACAATAACTTACCCTTCACTTTAGTGGGAATATCTCGACATGCCCCACACCATTGGACCCCTAGAAATTTCACTGAGGTGGAAGGTGCTTGAATTTTTGTTGGGTTAATTTCCCAACCTCTAGCATGCATATGTCTCACCAATAAGTCTAGAGTCGTCGATACTTCTTCTTTACTAGGTCCAATCAGCATAATGTCATCAATATAATGGACCAGTGTGATGTCTTGTGGAAGGGAGAGGTGAACAAGATCCCTACGGACTAAATTATGACATAGTGCTGGGGAGTTGATATACCCCTGAGGAAGGACTGTAAAAGTATACTTTTGGCCTTGCCAGCTGAAGGCAAACTGCTTCTGATGGTCTTTTGAAACTGGTATAGAGAAAAAGGCATTGTCCAGATCAATAGCTGCACGCCAAGTACCAGGAGATGTACTAATTTGCTCAAGCAATGAAACCACATCAGGAACAGCAGCTGCAATTGGAATCACCACCTGATTTACTTTACGATATTCTACTGTCATTCTCCAAGATCCATCTGTTTTTTTGCACAAGCCAGATAGGTGAATTAAATGGGGATGTGGTGGTAATCACCACCCCTGCATCTCTCAAGTCCTTGACGGTGGCAGTAATCGTAATCTCTGCAATCCCTCCAGGGATGCAATACTGCTTTTGGTTTACTATTTTTGTAGGTAGAGGCAGTTCTAATGGCCTACCATAATAGCCCTGACTCCACATGTCAGGGAGCCAATGTGGGAATTCTGCCAATTGCTGAGTATATCCATTCCAATTATGCATTCTGGCACTGGGGAAATCATTACAGGATGGGTTTGGGGACCCACCAGAGCCACTGTGAGATGCACCTTAGGTAAGACTCCATCAGTAACTTGACCTCCATATGCCCCCACAGACTGGTGGGCCACAATGACCCTTTGGGTCTCCTGGATTAGTGTCAATTCAAAGCCAGTGTCCAGGAATCCCTGAAAAGTCTGATTATTTCCTTTTCCCCAGTGAACAGTCACTCTCATAAAAGGCCTTAGATCCCTTTGGGGAACGCTAGGAGAAAGACTGACATTATAGATTTTGGGCAATGTAATGGGGTCCTTCCTCAAAGGGACCTGGCCTCCCCTTCATTCAAGTGGTTGTGGGTCTGTAAACTGACTCAAGTCTGGGAATTAATTGAGAGGTCGTGAGTCTGTATTCTGGTGATTCAATCTAGGTTGCTGTTCACGTGACCTAGAATTCTGTCTATACAGATCAAGTAAATATTTAGTAGGCTTGCTATGTATTTCACTACAAGGAACACCATGATCAAGTAGCCAATGCCATAATTCCACACGTGTCAGACTATTCTAATTACTGTTCCAACACTGCTGTCCATTATAGTAACCACGCCTACCTCGCCTTTGTCGATTAACTGCTGCCACTTGGCCCCTACTACCACAGGGTCCAATCAGCCCCATCGTAGTTAAGTGTCTTAGTTCAATAATGGCAGTTCCCACTGTCAAATCAGGTTTACATAAAACAGCAATCACAGCAGTCTTCAAGGATTCTGGAGCTCCCTTCACAAATTTATTCCTCATGGTAGTGGTGAAAGGCGTGTCTTCTGGACTCTTCATTTCTGGCTTTAGGGCTCTAATCTGATAAATCCATTCTAACAGGCCAATTTCCCTAAGCCTTTGGATACCTTCTTCTACATTATACCAAGGCAAGTCTGGTACTTCAAGTTGACTTAAGGTAGGCCACCGCCTAATCCATGCCTCAGTAAGCCAACCAAATAAACTATTAGATCCTTTCCTAACCTCTCGAGCTGAGACATTGAATGAAGAATCCATACTTAGTGGGCCTAAATCAGTAAACTCAGACTGATCCAATCTTACAATCCTTGCACCATTATCCCACACCCTCAGTAGCCATTCCCATACATATTCTCCAGATTTCTGTCTGTACATGTTAGCAAAATCAAATAGGTCTTTTTGGGTATAGCCAGTCTGATGATGTACTACCTCCTCAGTCACACTTTCTATTTCACCTTTTGGGGCTCTCTTGGAGTCAACTTTAGCAATCAATCTAGCAGCAATAATAGGTGTTTGAGGCACTTCCTGAGAGCATTCAGGAATGTCTTCCATGGCCTCTGCCTCAGACAATGAATCAGCAGGACCAGTTTGGCTAGTCTCATCAAACTGAGGGTGAGGGGATAAGGGTTTTACAGTAATCCATTCAGGTGGGAGGGATTCAACAGAATTTACAGGCTCCAAATCCTGATCTTCCTGATTATCTGTCCATATGTCCCCATTCCAGGTTTCAGGATCCCATTTTTTCCCAATCAATGCCCTCACTTTAATGTCAGACACTGTTCTGGATTGGCAATTTAATTGGCGTTGTAATTCAGCCACCCTTACAATAAGACTCTGAGTTTGTTTTTCAGCAATATCAGCTCGGTTACTAGAAGACATAAGGCTTTCTTTCAGAGCACAACTGGAAGCAGTGAGGTCTTTTATGTGGTGCTTAAGCCGAGACTCAGCAGCTCTGAGCTCATCTCGCTCTTTCATCACTTTGTCTAGTGTAAGTAGGACCAACCAACCAGCTTCCTTATACTCCTCATTCTGACAAAACTGCAGAAAAGTATCAAATATCCGATCACCCAGAGCGTCACTTCTCACAGGTACTCGATCTATTGGTGGTGCTGTTTTGCATATTAATTTTGCCACCTCATGCCACGGAAGAGCAGGGCCCTGTTTACTAGAGGACACAGGGTCGCTAGTGTCTTTAAGATTAATCAAACTGGAGAACCAATCTAGGAAGCCCATCCTTATGATTTTGTCTCTCTAGAACCACTCTTAGTACCAAATGTGTTAGACTGGGTTCTCTAGAGAAACAAAAAACAGCAAAGCATACATACAGAGACAGAGAGAGAGAAGTTTATCTTAGGAAAATGGCTCATACGCGTATAGAAGCCGGCAAGTCCAAAGTCCCTGGATCAAACGTCAAGCTGGAGGCTCTTCCTGGCTCCCACAACCGCAGGGGCCATGGAGCTCAAGGCTGGCAAGCAGTACACCAGATGTTGACTCCAACGAATGACAAATCCAAGATCTCCAGGCCGAACGGTGAACTGCTCACTCACAGATAGTTGTAGGCAGCATAACAGAATCCCGATCCACAGAAGAATGTCTCTTTTCCTAGGATGTCCCTGGATATACTGGAAGCAGGCCACACCCCTGGGGAAACCCCCTTTCATCAGACTGGCCACTCAGAACACATTCATCCAATCCCATCATCAGAACCACCACACAGAACTGGGGTCCAGCCAAGCTGGCACACAGCTCCAACTATAACACCTATGAACCTAGTTCTCTGTACAACTCACCATTTCCAGGCTCTGGTGCTCAGATGTCTACAAGAATGTCTGTATTCTCTAACCAAAGAAGCCACTTCAGGAAGAGAGAAGGGAGTGGAAATAGAGCAATGGGAAGTTCAAGGCAGATGAATTATGTTTGGTCCACGCACCAGTCACAGTAGTTGAAATCCTTCCTTGGGATTTATGATGTGCAAGTTGGTGGCCATAGGCCCCCAGGTGCCTTGACTGGACTAGTCCTCCATGCACCACACTGGTGACCTGACATGGAAGAAGGATGGGGAGGAGACAGTGATGAGTAAACAGGAGTAAACAGGTGTTTGGCTTCCTCCCAGGTTCAGAGCCATGCTCTACCCTGAGGGCATCTGTACTGAAAGCAGAACAGACTCCACCTCCAGAGTACATGTCTATGCTTCATGCAGCTCTAAGAGTTTCTTCTTTCTATGACAAAATTAGATAGAGCTAGAGGAATTAATTTATCCTAAAGCTTGAGAAGCAACCAAGCCTGGCCAGATTGGAAATCTGACCCTGATTTCCTGCAGGAAGCCAGGGCTCCAAAGTTAACGTTGTCCCTTATACATCAACACCGACACTGGTATTTGATATCCAGGTGGAGGAATATGCAAGAAGAAGCGATTTTCAAAGTTTGACAATGAACTCATCATGGTTCATTCATTTTCCACTACGTGGAGTTAAAAGCCCTGTATTGCACTTTTTAAAAAATAAGGGAAATTAAATATTCTGGGGATATAGGAAGGAAAGTGTATATTTCAAAGATTTCATGCCATCCTAGGCTTTCCTAACCCAGAGAAATAAAATCCCACTGGAAGAACTACAGTGTGTAATGAATGGACTTTTACAGGTAACTGGACCTGGATCACTGTGTTGGAGTTCCCGATGATTTCTCAAACAGGCCATTTATATTTAGACACTTTAAATTTACTCCATAGGGTTTCAAAGCTGTGGCCTTTAGGAAGCAAATCACCAGGCTTATCTTCCAAGGCACATCTGGGTGAATTCAAACTGCCAAATTGTCAGTGAGTAATTTCAATCTTTTCTGCTTCCAAGGGATCTCCTACTTGACTCTTTCATCGTGTAAACTAATTATGACAAAAGATGAAATATTCTGTGCAATACTGTCATTTAGCTGACCCTCCAGGCCCTAGTGAAGGATTATGATTAGTTTCCTTACACAGCTTTCCCATTTTGTCCTCATCTCTACTGTTCGCTGCTCTGACATTGGTAGAATGCATGGGCTGTGCTTCAAGAACCCTTCCACCTTTTAATAACTGTGGCTCTTTGGCAGCAAACACTGTGGTTCAATCTGCAGTGTCGTCTCCAGCACAAACAAACACACTGGGGGTGTGAGGTAGATAAACCCCTCCTCCCCTGGAGTTAAGATTTTTCAGCAATGTCACATTTCATATCAGACCAAGTCACATAGGACAAACTTCCTCATACCACCTTGATGAAAATGTTGGTCTTACAGCCAAAGAAATACCTGGAAATGTGCCTGCTACTAAATGTTTTCCTACCAACATTGGAATAAATATGGTTTTAACAGATGTACTGGTTCCAACTCATGTTTCCTACTTCTCCCTCTGTCATAAAGACCTATAATCATTAAACGAGGGGAATTAACCCTCACCTCAGTCTTCACTTCTTTATGACCAGCAACACTCAACAAAAGTCCTGCGTAATGAAGTCCCAACAACTCTGACGGAACTGGGTGAAGGAACTAGGTACCTGGCGTTGGTAGATGCCTCTGTCAAAATAAAAAAGAGGACCAGTACAAATATTTAGCAAATACTAAAACAATAGCAATGAAGGAAGTGATAACAAAATTCATAAACAGAATGAGGTCAGCACAGAAAACTATATGGAAGAAATCAACACCATGAAAAAGCACATAACAAAATGACAGCAACAAATTCATACTTATCAATAATTACTTATCTGTCAAGGTACTTATCTCTAAAGTTTATAGAAAACTCCAACACCTCAACAACAAAAAATTTACAATCCAATTAAAAAATGGGCAGAAGACATGAATGAACACTTCACCAAAGAGGATATTCAGGCAGCCAGCAAATACATGAAGCAATGCTCATGATCATCAGCCATCAGAGAGATGCAAATCAAAACAATGAGATACCATCTCACCCCAGAACTAATGGCAAAGTTCAACAAGATAGAAAATGGCAAATGCTGGAGAGGATGTGGAGAGACTGGGACTTTCATACACTGCTGGTGGCACTGTAAAATGATACAAACACTGGAGCACAGTATGGAGATTCCTTAAAATGCTAGAATTAGAAATACCATTTGACGCAAAAACCCCATTACTAGGTATATATAGAGAGCTCTGGTAGCATAGTGCCTAGGCACTTGACTGCTAACTAGAAGGCTGGCGGTTCAAACCCACCAGCCACTCCTCAGAAGGAAGGCTGGGCAATCCTACTTCCGTAGTGATACTACCTCGGAAACCCAAGGAGGGGTTGCTATGAGTTGGGGCCGACTCGATGGCAAATTACAACAACAACGGGTATATATATATCCTAAAGAAGTGAGGTACAGAACAAGAACAGATATATGCATACCTGTGTTCACTGCAGCACTATTTACTATAGCAAAAAGATGGAAACAACCTATGTGCCCACCAACAGAAGAGTGGATAAACAAACTATGGTACATACACACAATGGAATACTATGCAACCCTTAAGAATAATTTAGAGTCTGCAAAACACCACATAATGTAGATGAACAAATAAAGTAGTAGTTCATTACTGTAAAAAGTCAAGGAAAGGTTTGTATATGGAAGGGAACTCCTTTGTTGGTGACCAGGGGTGGAAGGGGAAGGCAAATAAAACAAAACAAACAACAATAACCAAAAAAAGATCGACCAGTGTCACTTCATTTTTGTGTATTTGACCGTACATAAATTAATTTAATAAAAAGCATTAAAAAAATGGAAAGTGGGAGGAACAGTCATCCAGGCCAGCCCTTGAACTATCCACAGATTAAATCGTCCAATTACTTAAACTTTAGGAAAGAACAAAACCATGTTTATGTGACCTTTAGTCTGCGAAAGCATGATTTTTGTAATTATCTACCAATCAGAATTCATGAAAACAGGCACATGGGGACCACAGGTGGAATGGAGGATGGGGAGGTGGTGATTGGGGACACTGAGTTTCTGTTAATTGTGATGACGATTGCAAATGATGAACATGACCAACGTAAGTGAATTGCCTTTGTAAATGCTGTTGAAACAACAACAGCAACTATTTTGTTTTGTAAAAATACCCATTTGCCAATTCGGCAATTTTTATATCTATATACCAAATTAAAAACTAAACTCACTGCCATCAAGTCGATTCCAACTCATACCCACCCCCACAGTGTATCCAAGGCTGCAAATTTTAAGGAAAAGAACTCTGGTGGCCTTGGGCAATCTATTTCCGTAAAGATTTACTGCCTCAGAAAACCAAAGGGGATTGCTATGAGTCGGAATGGACTCAATGGCAGTGAATTTGGGTTTTGGAGTCTTTAAAGCAGCACATTACCCCCATCTTCCATCCGCGGAGCAGCTGTGGGTGGGTGTGACCTGCGACCTTGTAGTTCCCACCCAAACGCCCTGTCCACTACGCCACCACAGCTCTTCGGCACCGTGCCCAGCCCTCAAGAAATCGGTCAGTAAATGATAAACTCACACACAGGGGAGGGGGTGATGAAACCTGGACAGTTACCCGACGTTTTATGAAGCGGTGGAAGGAAAGAGCGAAGAGGCTGAGATACGGCTGTAAAAAGAAAACACGGAAAGCCCGGGCGGGGACTGCAGGCTGGGAGCGTGGCGCTTAGACTCACGCTATCGACCCTGGGCGCCCGTGAGGCCCTGACGCCGCATTTCTCACCAAATCCTAAGTGACGCCGCTACACGTTTGCTCGGGGAGGAGACTCGATGGTAGGTGTTCGTTCTTCGAAACACGCAGGTGCGCTCCCTGGACTCCGCGGCGAGAAAGCGACTACCGCCGCGGTTCAGAAGTTCCCGAAGCGAGTAGACCGCCACAGCAACTCCGGCAAAGCGCTGGGGCCCGCCAACCGTACAGGACATTTCCGCTTCCGACTACTGGAAAGTTTGGTGTTTCAAGTGAGATGTTCCCTCTGGGAACACTATGGAGTAACCCTAATCCGTTCTGTTCAGTGGCGCCACCTAGTTGGGGAATCTGTCAAAGGTGGTCCTTACTATTTTTCTTCAATACTTCTATGAACTGTAATGAGGATTACAGTAATCACAGATACTCTAGAGAAGCAGAAAAAGTGGTATTTGCATATCTGGTGATTTCAAAACATTTTACTATGTTCTTTACAGAAAAAATTTCTCTGCTTCTGATATTTTCCCTTCTTTAGAATATTGTCAAGTCTCCAGTTTGGCTTGTTTCATACTTTATGCCTCTCGCATATCAGAAATCTTGCTACAGGAGCAATACACAGACGCCAAGCCCAGTCTTACCCTGCCTGCTGAGGACTCTGGGGAAAGGAGTTTTCCAGGGTTAGAAGCAGAAAGATACACTCGTTCTGTGTAAGTAAAATTTGAAGTACTTTTCAGTATGATAATTATGAACGGTTTTTCACTTTTTTTTGTTATATATAAACATGTATAATAAAATGCAAATATGCTTTAACCTTATATGTAAATCACAATGAATTTTTACAACTGGACATACATTCCCACAACCTCCTCTAGGATCAACATAGGAAAATTTTCGAGAGCACAAGAAGATTCCTTCTTGTCTTTTTTTCCAGTTGATATTTACCCAAGCAGTATCCAGTGTTCTAATTATTATTGCCAAAGACAAGATCTGCCAATTCTCGGACTTCATATGCGGAGCGCTAGCGATGCAGTGCCTAAGGCAATTTGACTACTAACGAGAAGGCTGGAGTTCCAAGCACACCAGCCACTCCTGAGAAGGAGACTGGGCAATCTACTTTTGTAAAGATTTACTGCTGTGGAAACACAATGTGGGTTGCTATGAGTCCAAATCAACTTGATAGCAGTGTGCTGCATTTTTTTTGGACTTCATATAATCAGAATAAGACTGTATAAAGTATATTGTGTCTGATTTAATGTAATCAACATGGTAACTGTAAAGTGTTATCTGTTGTTGCACACAGCAGTAACTGGTTATTTTTTGTCACTGTCATTTATTTCAAAGGATGAGTATACCACAATTTTTAAATTCATTTCTTCATTTTATTCTGATGTTAAAGTTTGTATTACAACCTATTTTATGATCTTGTGGAGTATTTAATAAGAAACCATAAATATTGTGTCTTCTGATGTTGACTGGACAACTTCATAAATGTCAATTAGCTCAACATGATGGCTGGTGCTTGTCTTAGTTTTCTAGTACTGCTATAAAATGAGTATCAAAAGTGGCTGATTTTTTTTTTTTTTT
>NW_006922316.1:517790-520629 GCF_000298275.1 Orycteropus afer afer | reverse complement strand
GTGATAGCGGGCATCCTTGTCTAGTTCCTGTTCTCAAGAGGAATGGTTTCAGTCTCTCTCCATTGAGGGTAATGTTATTTTCTTTAGGTTGAGATGTAAGCCATACCACAGACTGTAGTCTTTATCTTTAATCTAAAACAGTAAGTGCTTCAAGTCATCCTCACTTTCAGCAAAGTTGTTTGTAAGCAGACTTTGCTATTAGACAAGCTTATGTTTATAGAAAAATTGTGCATAAAATAAAGTCCCCTTCCACCTTTACCTACACCATTCAGAGTTCCTCTGATTGTTAACATCTTGTATTCCTGTGCTGTGTGGAACATTTGTGACAACTGGCAAATCAATACTGAAACATGGTTATCAACTAAAGTCCACAGATCACAGTAGGATTTACTCTCTGCTACACAGTCCTGTGGCATTTGACAACTTCATGATGTCATGGGTCCACGAATATAATATCCTACAGAATACTTTCACTGCCTTAAACACCCCGTGGGCTCCATACCCTCATCTCTCTTCCCTCTGAACCACTGACCTCTGCAATGCCTCGACCTTGTTGGTTTTCCAGAATGTCCTACACTTGGAACCACTTCAAATGTAGCATTTTTGAATTTGCCTCTTTCACTTAGCTGTAAGCATTTAAAATTCTGCTCTATCTTTTCCTACTTTGATAACTTTATTGTTTAAATCACTGGTGTTCTAGTTACCTAGTATCACTCTGACACAAATATAACACCAAAGGAATGGCTTGAACAAACAGGAGTTTATTCTCTTACAGGTTGGAGGCTTTAAGTCCAAGTTCAAAGTGCCATGCTCCAGGGGGTGAATAAAAGCCCCTCAGCCTTAGGCTTCAGCTCTGCCTCCTGCTCCAAGCCCACTTAAGTTACAGGCTTTTCTTCATTCAGACAGCTGCTGGCTGCTGAGGCTGAGAAGCCCAAGGTCAGCAAGTAAAAAGGCACAGTCCTGATGTCATCAACCCACACCACAGGTCATTCAAGTCCATTGAAAGTCCCAAGGTCAGAGTGATTAATTTCGGGGTAGCTGGGGCCTACATGCTGATGTGGGTAGGGGGAGGGATATATGGGAAGGATCTATGACCACCATGATAACATCACGAAATGGGAGGACACCGAATTATGCACATAAGAGATAGATGACAGATGCTAATACCAACCAATGTGTCCACAATACTGCATCACCATTAACACCAAACACCAGGCTACAGATAAACACACAAACACCTGAGATGATCAGACAGGGGTCAGCGAACAGAAGTATACTCTAGACCAAGGATAGATTCAGCTGAGGCTAATCTTGCACAGGCACCAGTGATACAAAATACCTGTAATCCTCACAAAAACAATAGAAGACAGACACAGAGTAATCCATCACAGACACCCAGACACTATGGGAGAGAAATCTAATAGATCTGCCATTTCAAGACCATAGTACTGGGGGACACCAGACTCAATTGGCACAACAAAATACATAAAAACCTTGTTCCACATCCTACATTGGTTAGTGACTGAGGTCTTAAAAGCTTTCAAGTGGCCCCCTAAGATGCAGCTAATGGTCTCCTAGCACTGGAAGCAAAGAAGAATGCCAAAAAAGAAAAAAAAAAAGCGTATGTTTAGATTGGTTTAGATTTTGATGCAATCAGCCATTGCACATTATGGCCCTTGAGACCAGAAGAACTAGATGGTGCCCAGCTACCAATGCCAACCACTCAGCAAAGGATCAAATCTGGAGATCCTGGATAGAGTCAGAGGGAAAACGTTGAACAAAATCCCAAAACTCAATCATGACCAGAATTACTGGTCAGATGAAATCTGGTGAGACTCACAATACTATGGCCCTGGAATACATTCTGTGCCTAGAATAAAATACACCCACAGGGGCTGGCTCTCAGCCCAATTAAAAAAAAGAAAGAAAAGAAAAGAAAAGTCCCAAGGTTGGCAAAGCATGGCAGGCTGCTGAGCAATGACAAAGCTACATGCAGGGTTCAAGCATGTCATAAAATAGAGACATTTCCAAAGCTGTTTTTTATATACAAGAAGCAGACACATACCCAAAGGCAGCTACTCAGCTGCTCACAGTAGATTCCTCCATGGAGTTGATTACCATTCTCATCATGGGGAATATTACATTCAGCTGCCAAGCCACTCAACCAGGCCTAGCTAAGATGACACACAAACTTAACCAACAAAACTGGATAATCTCCATTGTATACATGCACCACCATGTTTACCCATTTACCTACAGAATCACACCTTTGTTGCTTCTCATTCTGGGAAATTATGAATAGAGCAGCTATTAACATTTGCATGCAAGTTGTTATATGGAAATGTGTTTTGATCGACCTGAGTTAACACCTAGGAGTGGGATTGCTGGATCAGAATGGGAAGCCTATGTTTAGATTGGTTAAGAATCTGGCCGACTGTTTTGCAAAGGGGCATTCCCTTGGCACACTACTTTTACCTTCTAGATTGTCAAAGATCAGTTTGTTAGCATTTATTAAAATTCCAAGTGTACATTTTAATACTTATTTGATCTGTACGAGCAGAAGAATTAAAGTCAAGTGAAAAACAATCTAACTTGAATGGCCAGAATTGAGTCATGCCCTTCAATCAATTCCAATACTTGAGCCAATTTACACACCTATCTTCAATACATACCTCCTTGACTAAAGGAAAGGCTTAGTATCTCTGAGGAAGGACCACAATATGCCAATAAAAATTTATCTATTAATATTTCTCAAAGCCTTTCTCAAGGTGTCCTCTGGTCTTTTAGAAGAGTGATTGTTCATTAGGAAAAGGGAGATAATCAAAATTTGAGGGAGATT
>NW_006922316.1:507386-517250 GCF_000298275.1 Orycteropus afer afer | reverse complement strand
TCAAGGTCGGCAGAGCACGGCAGGCTGCTGAACAATGACACAGCTACATATGGGGTTCAAGGTGCCATAAACTAGAGACCATTCCCAAAGCTGCTGCTTATATACGGGAAGCGGACCACGTACCCAAAGGCAGCTACTCAACTGCTCACAGTAGTTTTTACCATGGAGTTGATTACCAGTCTCATCATGGGGAATACTAAATCCAACTACTCAGCCACTCAACCAGGCCCAGCCAAGGTGACACAAAAGCATAACTACCACACTCCTGTCTTCCAAAGTGCTTATTAGAATAGATATATTCAGCACCTGGCAGAACCCTCACACTGGACCCCTGCCACATGGACTATGGGCCATTATGATAGGAAAAACCATGTGAAAGCCTTCAGAATTTCCCATACCTAGGAAAATATTAATCAAAAAGCGATACTGCATTTCTGGGGGGATTGCAGAGATTACTGCCACCATCAAGGACTTGGAGGATGCATGGGTGGTGATTTCCACTGCATCCTATTTTAACTCAGCCATTTGGACTGTAGAAATATATATATATACATACATATACATACATACCCTGGAGGTTTACAGTGTGCTCTCATAAACATAACCAGGTGGCGAATATAAATGAACCTGCTGTTCCTGATGTGGTTTCACTCCTTCAGGAAATTAATATATATCCTGGCACCCAGTATTTAGCTATTGATCTGGCCAATGACATGTTTTCAAGGATCACCAGAAGTTGTTTACCTTCAGCTGGCAAGGTCACCAATATATCTCCATGGTCTGACCTCAAGGGTATATCAACTCTCCAGCACTATGACATAATTTAGTCTGGAGGAATCTTGACCTTTCCCTTCCCAAAGACATCACACTGGTCCATTACATTGATGACATTATGCTAGGTGGATCTAGGAAGGAAGAAACATCAATGACTCCAGACCTACTGAAAAGCCATTTGTGTGCCCCAAAACTAAAATTAAACTCACTGTCATCAAGTTGATTCCGAGTCATATCAACTCTAATTCAGTTTACAAGGCTGTACATCTTTACAGAAACATACTGCTTTATTATACTTCTGCGTAGCAGGTGGTGAATTTGAGCCACAGATCTCTTGGTTAGTAGATGTATGCATTAACCACTATGCCACCAGAGCTCGTTCTCTGTATGCTAGTAGGTGGGAACTAACCAGACAAAAGCTAAGGTGCCTTCCACTTCTGAAATTTCTAGAGGTCTACTGGTGGGGAGCATGTGGAGATGTTCCTAACAAAAGGGGAAGTATAAATCATTACATGTGTCCCTTCTGAAAAACAAAAAGGAGACAAAACCTAGTGACAGCCATTGGATTTTGGATGCAACTTACCTATTCCTTATTTGGGTGTGCTACTCAGATTTATCAAATTACTTGAAAAGCCTTGTGTGGGGACCAGAACAAGGGAAGGGTTTGCAAAAGATTCTGGCTACCACGCAAGCAGCTCTTCCACTTGGCCCAGATGACCCTGCTACTCCAATGGTGCTTAAAGTGTCAGTGGAAGATAGAGATGCCATTTGGAGTATTTGGCAGGCCACCAATGAATAAAAGACCTCTGGTGGCACAGTGGCTAAGGCGCTTGACTGCTAAACCAAAAGGTTGCGGGCTCAAACCCACCAATCACCCTGCGGAAGGAAGATGGGGCAATCTACTTCTGTAAAGATTTATTGCCTTGGAAACCCAGTGGGGGTTGTTATGAGTTGGAACCAACTCAATGGCACTGAAATTGGTTTTTTGGTTTGTAATGGTGAGTAACAGCAGAGAGACCCTTAGGATTTTAAAGCAAAGCCCTATAATCCTCTGGAGATAACTATGCTCCTTTTGAGAAACAGCTTTTGCATTGTTCCTGTGTCTTAGTTGAAACTGAAGGCCTAACCACAGGCCACCATGTCACCACGTAGCCTGACCTGCCCATTATGAATAGTGTTGAGTGTTGTCTGAGCCACAGAATCATAAAGTGGACCTGCACAGCAATACTCCATCACTAAATACAAGTGGTATGTGAGAGATTGGGCTCAAACAGGACCTGAAGCAAAAGTAAGGTGCACAAGGAAATTGTCCAAGTGCTTAGGATCTTGACTTCGGTCACATTACCTTACCTCTCCTGGCCTTATGAGCCACTGACCTTGGAAGAGAGACTCATACCTGGTTTACAGACGGTTCTGCAGGATATGAAGATACCACAAGAAAACAGACAGCAGTGGCATACAGCCCTCTTCTGGGATCTCCCTGAAGGACTGTAGTGAAGAGAAATCCTGTCAATGGCCAAAACTTCAAGCAGTGCACCTGGCTGTTCACTTTGATTGGAAGATGACAATCGTATGTTTTATTGTATACTGATACACAGACTATGGCCAACAGTTTGGTGAATGTTCAGGAACTTGGGGAAATTATGATTGAAGACTGGTCACAAAGAGGTATGGAGAAGAAGCAGGTGGATAGACTTTTCTGAATGGGCTAAAAAAGGGAAGGTATTCGTGTCTCATGTGAATACTCACCAAAAGATGACCTTGGCAGATGGATGTTTTAACAATCAATGGGTGATACATTCTGTGGAAAACAGTCATCCTCTTTCCGCAGTCACTGCTGCCATTGCACAAAAGGCTCATGAACAAAGTGACCATGGTGGCAGAGATGAAAGTAATTTAGGGGCTCAGCAAAACAGACCTCTACGCACCAAGTCTGACTTGGCTACAACCACTGCTGATTGCCCAATCGGATAACAGCAGAGACTAAAAGTGAGTCCACGGAATGGCAACATTACAGAGCAATCAGCCAGCATCCTGGTGGCAGGTTGATTACTGTGGATCATTTCCATCATGGCAAGGGTAGCCTCTTGTTCTTACAAAAATAGACACTTGCTCTGGATTTACTGTCCCAGGACACAATGCTTTTGCCACAACCACCATGTGTGGAGTTACAGCCTGCCTTATCTACTCACTGTCATGGTATCCTACACAGCATCACATTGGATCAAGGGACAAATGAACTGAAGTAATGGGTCCATGCTCATAAAATTTACTGGTCTTACCATGTTCCCCATCATCCTGAAGCAGCTGGCTTGATACTGCCACCTAAGTGGCAATGTCTTACGGGATGGGGCAGTGTTCTCCAGTAGAGAGGATACGATCTAAAACGGTATCCAATATGTTTGTTTCATCAGTAGTAAGTATTCCTAGGTCCAGTAACTAATGGGTAGAAATGGGAGGGGCACCATTCACTGTTAGCCCTGGTAACTACCTCAAGCAATCATTGCTTCCTGTTCCTGTGACAGTATGCCCTGCAGGCCTGGAGGTCTTAGGTCCAAAGGGAGGAATAGTCCCACCTGGGGACACAATACTGATGTTATCCAACTGGAAGTTAAGACTGTCATGCAGTCATTGTCAGCTTCTTAGGCCTCTGGATGAACAGGCACGGGGGGTGTGTGTGTCATGATACTGTGGGGTGTGATTGATTCTTATTACAAAAGGTGAAATCAGATTCGTATTACATAATAGAGATAAAGAAGAGTGAGTCTGGAAAACAGATACCTTAGTTTGTCTCAGTACTGCTGTGCCCTGTGATTAATGTACTGAGTTGGGTAAAGGGAAGAGCAATGTACCAAAAGGGAGTGATCAACACAGTGGTATCAAGGAAGGGAAGACACAGAGAGGTAAACAAGCACAGACAACAAAGATAAACCCTTTTTAATATACAATACTGCATTGTCAGTGATAACAATCTCCAGGTAAATAAATGGGTACTCAGTCGAAATGATCAGGTATATCTACGGAAAAGGGAATATACCCATGACCATATATAACACGGGCAGACAGTATTTCTACATACATATATGTCTGTGCTGTAAGAATGTCTAAATACATAATAGCACTAAGAAGGGGCAAAGTTATAACTTCCTGGCCATAGCCGAATACTCTGAGGGAGCAAAGTAGTTGGACTGAAAGGGCTGGAAACATGGTTGCAGGGCACGTCAAGCTCAATTGGCAGAACACGCTACACAAAAACACTGTTCTACATCCTACATTGGTAAGTAGCAACTGGGTTCCAAAAAGCTTGCAAGCAGCCATCTAGATGCAACAAAAACTTTCTCTTCCTCCAATGCAAATCAGAATGAAGAAAACCAAAGACACACGTAAACAATTAGTTCAAGGGACTAGTAGACCATGTGATCCTCAGCCTATATGAGCATGAGACCAGAATAACTAGACCGAGCCAAGACACCACTGTCAACTCTGAAAGGGGTCACTGCAGGCGATCCTGGATAGAGTGGGAGAAAAATATGTAACAAAATTCAAACTCATTACAAAAAGACCAGGTTTATGGTATTAAAGAGCCTGGTAAGACCCCTGAGGCTATGGCCCCCAGGTATTGTTTAAGTCTGGAACTTAACTCACCCCTGTGGCTTCCAGACAAATAACAGACAGGAATACAGGGTGAACATTTACATCAGGTAGATACACTCCTTAGACCACTCAATTGTGGGAGAACAAAAGGGCAGTATTTCCTATATATTCAGAGGGCTGAAATATACAGGAAAGAAGGACGTAGGGAAGAGGTAACCACAAGGAGAAAGTGGGAAGAGAGCTTTGAAACTGGGGGCGGGGAGGGATTGCAGTTCAATGTCACAAAACAAAATGTGTATGGACCACTATATGGAAAATGAATTTGCTCTGTAAACTTTTACCCAAATCACAATAAAAACTTAAAGAGAGAAAATAGCATGGCCTGGCTATGGCTCATTTTAGTATTCAAAGTAACATCTTTCCTTTTTAACACCTGAGGTATTTTGCAGCAGATATGCACAATGCAGTACTATATATTGTGTGATTTATGGACTGCTGTTTCCATGGGTGGTGGTGTACATCCAAGTAAAATGACATCAGATAGTTGCAAATAAAATTTTTCATTGGACCATTACCAGACAGTTAACATGCATGGGTTTTCACCTGACTTAACTCATATTTCATTTATTAAATAACCTAGCAAAAATATAACCATTACTGTCACTTTTTTTTTTCAAATATGAGGCATACTGTGTCCAAGTGAAATATGTTCAAATAGTTGATACATGACTCACATTTATGACAAGATTTTATAACTTGCTCTCCCCCCCAAAAAAATAAATACCTCTCTGCCGTGGAGTTGGATCCAACTGATAGAGACCACTGTTTGGGTTTCCAAGAGGGTATCACTATGGAAGTAGATCTCCCTTTCTTCCTTCTGAGGAGTGGCTGGGGGATTTGAACCACCAGCCTTCTGGTTAGCAGTCAAATGCCTTAGGGACTATGCTGCCAGAGCTCCCAGATTTAATGCTACATTTATACGTATACATATACATATATACATATATTTTTGTTGTTGTTGTTGTGTGCCGTTGAGTCAGCCCTGGCTCATAGCAACCCCTCCTTGGGTTTCCGAGGCAGTATCACTACGGAAGTAGGATTGCCCAACCTTCCTTCCGAGGAGTGGCTGGTGGATTTGAACCGCCAGCCTTCTGGTTAGCAGTCAAGTGCTTTAGCCACTATGCTACCAGAGCTCCTATATACCTACCCGTAAATCAGAGCTTTCAACTAGATTGTAGGAAGTCAGTAACTGCTGATACTAACAAGATACCTGTACAGGCTGTTTAGCAACAATGGGTTACCTCTCAGGTTTTGACCCAAGTAGGAAACACTAAGCAGTGCTCCATTCAGACGGTGGCTGACCATGCCCCTTAGGATGTGTACTGCTCCCCATGGTCCTGGTAATAATCCAATCTCCCCAGGGATCCCAAAAGATTCAGTTGCCTGAGGCATGCGATTGCATTAGTGGTACGACTCTGGAGAGTCAGACACATTCTAAGTGACCAGGTTGAACACTGATCATTGTTTCCTACCCAGATTGTAAGATGACATACCAAATTTGGTTGTTCTTACATTTTTGATGTAATTGCATTTTCACTGGCAATTAATAAATCATTATGAAATGACTTCAAACCCTGGTATTTATCCATAAATATATACATGGGCACTCTAAAGAGATGACACAGAGGAGTTTCTCCTGAGGCACTGAGGTCTTTTGTTTGAATGATACTCACTTCAAATGTCTCTCCTGCTTTTTACACCCACCTTTACTCCCAAGCATTTCGAAGACATCTCTTAACATGAAGGACCAGGTGGTGTTCTTCATGAACTGCACCATTATATGTTCACTGGGTAACTTTTCTCCATCATTAAGATTTTGAGAGACTGACCCAAAATTACACGTTGAAGTTTACAACATGAAACAAAAAGGGAAAGTATTATGGGAATAAAGGGCTGTTGTTAAGAAATAATTAGCCACATTCTGCATTTCACCATGGTGACAATGGTTAACATGCTGTTTTCCAGGAAATACCTCCATAAGGATTGACAGTAATGGTGACATAAAGAGAAGACCTAAGTTGAAAGACCTGTGACATGTGCAAGGACCCTGAGTTAGAAAACCAGAAGGGAAGAATGCACTTACCATTTCTTAAGCTGTAAGAACTGAAGAAAAAATCCAAGCTTTGAGTTGCAATACTGAAAGAGTCTATGGGCAAAATATTGAATGATGTAGGAAATATCAAAAGAAGATGGAAGGAATACAGAATCACTACACTAAAAAGAATTTGTCGAGGATCATCTATTTCAACAGGTGGCATATGATCAAGAACCAATATTATTAAAGGAAGAGTCGAAGCTGTACGGAAGGAACTGGCAAAAAGCAAGGCTCCAGGAATTGACAGAAAACCCATTGAGATGCTGCACTGGAGGCACTTTATTCCAAGAAATCTGGAAGAAAATTACCTACCCAACTGACTAAAATAGATCCATATTTGTACCCATTCTAAAGGTGATCCAACAGAACATGGAACTTATGAAACAGTATCTTTAATATCACAAGGCCCTCAATGAGATAGACCAGCAACAATGGGCTCAGATATAATGACCATGAGGTTGGTGCAGGAGTAGGCAGTCCTGGTTTCGTTCTGTTGCACACAGGGTTACTATGAGTCAGAGCTGACTTGGCAGCATCTAATAACAACAAATCCAAACATACTGGACACAGTACTCACGTCAAGGAACATGGGAAAAGGGTTCCAAAAGCATAGATGTGAGATGAGAGGACTGCTAATGTGTGAAAAGTAAGCTTAGGTATCTGTGAAGTTGTTTTCTCAACTCAAAAGAGGGTTTTTCTCACTTCCTGATTCAAATGTTAACTCTCTCCATGACGAGTTCGTTCTCAAAAAAACATTCTTCCTTTCCTGGTGCTTCCAGAAACAGTGGCCCTAGGTAAGTCCTAGCTCTACTGTCCTCAGTTATTTCCCTTGCTTCTCTGGGAAAACAAATGGGTCGAGCTGACCTGGTGCTCATGGAGAAAAGCTTATTATGAGGGACGACAGTGAAGAACAATGAACATTTCCTTGACTCTGAGCCAATACATTGCTTTTCAGAGTCTCTGAGGATGCACAGATGTGTGTATACTTGCAGCAAAATGAACAGGTCAAACCTGTAATCAACACTGTGAAAGTCTGCAGAGGGACTTCAGGGCTTTTAATCACAAGAGAAATGAAAACTCACTTTTATACGTAGAGCCTCATGTTCATGGGGAAGTCAGGATATGTAAGCTCCGTAGACCAAGGGATCATGCCTGTTTTACTTAACAATTTATTGCCTTTCCTCAGCCCAAATACTAAAGGAGAGTTGGTGAGTAAGCCATTTTTGTACATTAAAGGAATAAAAAAAAAAAATGCCATTCTTACCCACTGAGGCCAGGTTTCTAAAGGTTTCCATCATGACATCTCTGTAGAATTTCCTCTGATGAAGATCTGGAAAAGCCCACTCTTCCTGGCTAAAGACCATGACGACATGTTCAAGGACCACTGAGTCCAAAAACAAGCCATACATTCTGCATCAGCAAGGGACCACGGACTCCAATGTATACAAGAATGAGAGGGGAGGCTGACACTCTGGGCAACTGAGAACCGATGAGCATAGGACATAAGGTTATGTGTTCTATCAGAGTCTACTTCAGCATATCGCCATCATTCTCATCCCTGCATTAACTACAGATTATCTCTGAACAACAAAGACCCTCAAATTGCTCACACTCACTTTTACACGGAATTGATTCCATAAACATACGTGAAAATATCTTGGAGATTTTCAGTAATTTGAACAAACTTGCAGACGAAGCACGCAGCAAGAATATTCTTCCTGTCAGGAAGTGAACAAAGCTGTCTAGGTCATCTCTAATCAATCCTACTATGAAAGGGTCACAATAAATGTTGAACCAGAGTCAAAATCCAAGCCTCTGACATTGCAGTGGGCCAGGTGACATATTTTAAAGTCATCAAAACCCCTAACATTCATTATACAATACCAAAACCAAAAATGACTGCCATGGAATCAATTCTGACTCATAAGGACCCCAATTGAGTTTCCAAGGCTGTGCATCTCTACAGAAGTAGATTGCCTCATCTTCATCCTGCAGAGCAGCTGGTGGGTTTGAACCACCGACCTTTTCATTAGCAGCCAAATGCCTTCATTATACACCACCAAATCTCCTCAGAGGACATGGTAGGAGGTCACAAAAGCTGGCCAAAGTTTATTTATTTTCACGGACAAATATAAGTATTTAAATTATATGAGAAAATTTTCAGCACCAGTTGATCATGATCAAATTCACAACAGAATGTTTACAGTATTGTTTAAACAACACAAGAAATGCTATTTTCATAAATAAATTCTACAAAGTCATGTGTAAAGCTCTTTATTTTATTATTTCTTGTCTTAGTTCAGAAAGGATTTTATACCTAACCCATTAATACCTAGACTTTGGAAACTGACATTTCTACTCACTAGAATAAATGTTGTAAACAAAAAATCCATGGTCAACCACATGCAGTAGTATTCTTGATTTTTATAAGAATTTGTATGGAAGTTCTCTATGTATTCCTAAGATCATCAAGAGAGACAGTTCATTCAAAACTAAATAGAAATTCTATGCTATCTTTCACCTAAAAACTAAAGGAAATGAAAAATGTCTATTTCCTTTGGCTTGCTTCAGCACAAACACTGGCAAGAGGCTTAGAAAGAAAGAAAGCCTGTTATTTAAAAAAGCTGGGGGAAGAAAGATGGGCTGGATGAGGACAACAGTAGGAACAAGTCTTCATAAAGTACATGTGGAAAGTGCATACTGAGTTTCAAACTTTGAAGATATTAATTACTGGAAATATGTAAATTCAGTGAATTTTATTATACTTTTAACATTGAGACAAGACAAATGAGATATTAAGTGTTTTTACTACAAATTCACATTCAAAATAATAAAATCATCATCACTTGGACACAATGGCATAATATACTCATAGAAATTACAACAGAATAAATTCAAGCTCTTTCTAAACATAGTCACTAGGACATCAGAGTCTCTATATCCATTTTATCTCAGCCAGGAGAGTGTTTCTAAAATGGCCATAAAATCTAACACACTAGAGGTTCAGCCATGACTTGTTGAAAGTAATAGGAGTCTTTTGGAAACCTCTCAACATTGAAGTAAGCTTTAGAGTGACTTTGACATTGGTTAAAACAGGCATTCCGAGGTGTTTAAGAAGTTTCTGTGATAACACTAAAATGATTGAGAGTTTCTTCTGGTGGAAACTCTAAAGCCAAGAAGAAGTTCAGGAATGTGGTAGGATGACAGAATAGACAGAAAGACTGCACAGACCCTTTTCAACAAAGAAAAGGTGAACCAATTAACAGATACAGAAGATAATCCTGGACCCCTGAGCCTAGAAGGGAAGGATATAGAAGTGGACTAAACTCCAACTAGCAGAA
>NW_006922316.1:489593-490496 GCF_000298275.1 Orycteropus afer afer | reverse complement strand
ACTATCACAGTTTTGCTGTGTTTTTTTTTTTTTGCTTTTCTCTTTCGTTTTTTAATGTGTTAAGGTATCTGGAATTGTGGATAATATAAAACACTCAGAGCCTCATATTACCATTTGTGCCATGGCTCCTGTGAGAATGGGCAGCCTGACCTGCTTCTGTCCCTACATCTGAACCTTGTTGACATAGTTTCCCTAAGTCAGCCTCCTGTTGTAAATAAAGTTCATCTGAAATGATTGACTCCTCTCTTTAATTTCAGTCTTCTGAATGGTGGCAAGCAGTTCCTCAGTCTGCAGGACTTTTAGGAAGATGTGTTCTTTCAGCCAGACTTTTTAGTTCCTTCACCTAAATACCTCAATAAATACATAAATCTTGTTGCTTTGTGCCTTTCAGTTGCAACCAACTCATAGCAACCCTTTAAAACAGTAGAACTGCCCCATAAGGTTTCCAAGGCTGTCAATGTTGGTGGAAGGAAAGCCCAAACCAAACCCACTATCCTGAAGTCAACTGAGACTCACAGCGCCCTTAGAAGACAGAGAAGAAGGGCACCATTTGGTTTCCCAGGCTGTAATATTTATGGAAACACATTGCAACTTTGTTGCACAGGATGGCAGGTGACTTTGAACCACTGACCTGTCCATTACAGCTGTGCATTTAACCACTGTGCTGCCATACTGCCCCAGGCTTCTAGGATATAGGATTACAAAGTTGAGCGATGACGGTTAGGATTGTGTCTGGAGCCACAAATACAGTGTCTTCCCCGTCATTATGTTCTTAGCTTTGCCCTTCCAGGCGCCAGCAGCCTTCACCCTGTTTTCTGAATACCGTTGTTAGTAAGCATGGAATCCGCTCCTACCTCTGGCCCCTTAATGTGCAAAGGAGCAAAACCTTGCTGGTCCTGCAAC
>NW_006922316.1:486828-488483 GCF_000298275.1 Orycteropus afer afer | reverse complement strand
TATCTACCTAATGTAAATGTTCACCTCATATTCCTGTCTTATGTTTGGCTGGAAGCCACAGGAGTGGGTTCTATTCCAGACCTGAAGGGTCATAGGTAGTTTTTTGAAGTGCTGAAGAGCAAAGATGTCTCTTTGAAGACTAACTTGTGACTAACCAAAGCCATGGTGTTTTCAATTGCCTCATATGCATGTAAAAACTGGACAATGAATAAGGAAAACCAAAGAGTTGATACTTTTGAGTTGCAGTGTTGGTAAAGAATACTGAAAGTACCATGGACTGCCAGAAAAACTTAACAGATCTGTCCTGGAAGAAGTGAAGCCAGAATGCTCCTTGGAAGCAAGAGTGACCAGACTTCGTCTCACCTATTTTGGTCATGTTGTCAGAAGGGACCATTCTCTGGAGGAGGATGTCATACTTGGTAAAGTGGTGGGTCAGCAAAAAAGGGAAAGATGCTTAACGAGGTGGACTGACACAGTGGCTACAACGATGGGCGCGGGTAGAGCAAGGATCGCGAGGGTGGCATGGGAGCGGGCAGGGTTTGGTTCTATTGCACACAGGGTCGTTATGAGTCACAGCCAACCTGACAGCATCTAACAACAACATAGTAGTTCCATTTTTAGTTTTTCTGAAGAACTGACAGAGTGTTTTCCAAGCAACTGTACTATTTTGCATTTCCTCCCACGAGCAATGTATAAGGGTTACAATTTCCATGCTCTCCTTATTTTATTTTAAACCTTAGTCATCCTATTGTTATGTGCCATTCAGTCAGTCCTCATTATAGCAAAGCTCTCTACAGAACAAAATACATTACGCTCCCGTGCCATCATCACAATCCTTGCTATGTGTGAGCCTGTTGTTGTAGCCACTGTGTCAATCCATCTGCTCGAGGGCTTCCTCCTTTTTGATGACCCTCTTCTTTACAACGCATGATGTCCTTTTCCAGGGACTGGTCCCTCTTGATAACACATCCAAAGTATGACACAAAGTCTCACCATTCCTTCTTCCAAGGAGCATTCTGGCTGCACTGCATCCAAGATGGATTTGTTGGTTCTGACAGTCCATGGTATGCTTAATATTCTTCATCCACACCATCACTCAAAGCATCAATGCTTCTTCGCTCTTCCTTTCACTGTCCAGCTTTCACATGCGTATGAGGCCTTTTAAAATACAAAGGCTTGACTCAGGTGCACCTTAGACCTCAAAAGTGAAATCTTTGCTCTTTAACACTTTAAAAACATCTTTTGCAGCAGATTTGCCCAATGCAATATGCTGTTCGCTTTCTTGACTGCTGCCTCCGTGGGGATTGATTATGAATGCAAATTAAATACTTGACAACTTCAATATTTTCAGTATATATTATAATGTTGCTTACTGATCCAGTTGTGAGGATTTTTTTTTTATGTTAAAATGTAATCCACACTTCAAGTCCTCTTAACTTTCAGCAAGTAAGGTGGTATCATCTGCTTATCACATGTCATTAATGAGTCTTCCTCCAATCCTGATGCCAAATTCTTCTTCATACAGTTCAGCTTCTCTGATCATTTGCTCAGCATACAGATTGAATAACTGTGGGGAAAGGATACAACCCTGATGGACACCCTTCCTGATTTTAAACCATGTAGTATCTCCTTGTTATGCTTGAATGACTGCCTCT
>NW_006922316.1:484101-485542 GCF_000298275.1 Orycteropus afer afer | reverse complement strand
TTTTGTCTTTTACAGTGTTTTGGTATCAGGAGCAAAATACCCTCAGAAAATCCACTGGGAAATGTCTTGTGACTTTGTGCCTTCAAATCATTTTTAATGGAAGCAAATAAATTAGCTGAGCTTTCAAAATAACAGTTTTGGCAACATGTACTCTGTGGGATGTAAATTCAGTTGTTGACTAATTTTTTCTATTTACATTTTAATTAAGTGTGTGACAAGTATTTTTGAAATCCTCATAACTTATTGGAATTACATACAGATAAGTGAATTTGTATTAGTATGTTGGCATTTAAGAATAATGCAAATTGCCTAACATGCAGAAGGCTTGTTGATCAGGTATCAAGGGTGTTGAAGCAATGACGTCTGCTTTGGGTGCAAAATTAGGTTGAGCGTCTAGGTTTCCAGCTGGTGGCAGTGCAGGGGCAGATGGCACCACCAGAAACCCAGCACTGACACACAGAAGAGCCCAGTAAACAAATATATTAGTTCATCAATAGATTATGCATTTCTGAAAAGCCTGTTGGTTGCTAATTAAGTGTTGCTTCTTTCTCCTCCCAGACACTTCCTTGATATGGAAACAGGAAACCACAAAGGACTTCCTGTAGTTCTCCTCCATCGACTTTCTGACAAGAAACCACTGTCTTGGGTTGTTCCCGTCCATGTCACTGACCATGGTGCTGAGCAATGTGCTCATCTCCCTGGCCCTCATATTGATGGCCGTCTCCACATATCCGGGCACTTCCTCCTCTCCAACCTGTTCTTTTGAGGCATTTGCTTCACCCTCGCCCTTGTGCCACAGATGCTGCTAAGTATCCACATGCAGCAGTCATGACTTTTGCAGGTACATCATGCAGATGTACTTTTTATGTTTTGGACCTTTAGACTATTTGCTCCTGACTCTGATAGCCTATTACTGCTTCGTAGCCATCTGTCACCTTCTGAACTACAGTCATCATGAATCCCTGGGTTGTCAGCATGCTGGGGTCCCTTCCAGAGACTGTAACAGTCTAGCTGCTTTATCTCTGTGCTATCATTGAAATCCCACACTATTCCTGTGAACTTCCTGGGGAACTCAAGCTTGCCTGCTCCAACACCTTCACCAGTAACACTGTGTATGTACTATGACCAGTGCGATGGCCTTATTTCCTCCCACCAGGATTGTTTGTTTCTTCTATGCTACACATCTCAAGAAACGCGAGGAACTGTTTAGTCCTCTAGTCCTGCTGTAACAGGAATACCACGAGTGTTCTTAGGTGTCGTTGAGTTGGTTTCAACCCACAGCGACTCTTTAACACAGTGAAACACTGCCCAGGCCAATGCCATTGCCACAGTCATTGTTGTGCATTGTCAGATGGAATGCTAAAGATGAGCCCCTCAGCCTGGGAGGCACTCACATGCGACTGGAGAAAAGCTGCCTCCTCAAATAAATTGACCTAAATGA
>NW_006922316.1:479343-479916 GCF_000298275.1 Orycteropus afer afer | reverse complement strand
AGGGGAAGGCTTTTTCCTGTGTGTTGGCTCTGGGGGAAGGTCCTTTTCTCAGCTTCTGTTTCTCAGCTCCTTGGTGATCTCCATGTCGTGTGGCATCTACCCTCGTCTCTGCCTGCTTCCTTGGTTGCACCCTCAATCTACTGTTTTTATATCTCAAAACAGATGGACTTAAGCAAATATGTTTTTGGAAATTTTATAATCATTAATACTACCTACACTAATTAAGCAACATCATGATAAATGGAGAATAGATTGATGATGTCAAGAATTTCATTTTACCTGTATCCATAATCCATCCCATGGAAGCAGAGTCAAGAAATTAATGTTTTACATTGGGCAAATCTGCTGCAAAAGGCCTCTTTGAAATGTTAAAGAGCAAAGACATCATTTTGAAGACTAAAGTGCACCTGACCCAAATCATGGTATTTTCAGTAGTCTCCTATGCATTTGAGAGCTAGCTAATGAATAAGGAAGACCGTGGAATTGATGCCTTTGAATAATGTTAAGAATATTGAATGTACTATGGACTGCTAGAAGAACAAACAAATCTGTCTTGGAAGAAGTACAGCTGGA
>NW_006922316.1:476955-478358 GCF_000298275.1 Orycteropus afer afer | reverse complement strand
TCCCAGGCTAGCAGGCATGATTAACATGGACATTAATCAGAGTGACTAATTTGCTATTTTTCCCTCCCTTTCACTTTTTTTTTAAGTTAAAGTATTTTATTATTTCTTTTAATACATTTTCTTGAAATTTAATTTATGTACAGTGAAATACACAAAACTAAACTAACATCGGTCAATTTTTTTTTTTTTTTGCAGTGTTCTTTTAAGTAAATAGAATATGCAACTTTATATTTATTTAATTTTTTTTTACAGCCTCTGAGTTCTTTGGATTTGGTATTTTCAATTATATATTCTTTTAAGTATAACCATCTCCCAAGACTGGTTTTGGCTGAGAACTGTAGTCTATGAAGCAAGACGATCCTGGGAGGAGGGACGCTGGGTCCAGAGCAACCAGGGAAGAGGACAAGGGCATCCCTGGCCATCGAAAGGATCTTCAACCTCCTTCCCATCTCCCTATATAGTCATGTTCACCCCTTTGCTCAAGGAGGCAGACATCTTACAGAAGTGATTCTGTCTCCTTGGGTATGAATACTCAATAAACCTTTTGCTTTCCCTCTTCAACCTGTTGTGATCATTGGCTTCATGACAAGGGGTTGAGGACCTTGTTTTCCTAAAACACTCCTGACTGGATGTGGCCATGCTTCCTGGATTATAGGTAGAGACCCCTGAGCTGGGCTTGAGCCTTGCCTTCCAAGCTCACTGAGGCGACAACTCTGCTCCTTTTCTTTTCGCCATTCCAAAATCCTGGTCCATCTCAGTGGTGATCCCATCATCTTAGCCCTGGCAGGTGACATTCTCTTGCCCCTAAAGCCAGCAGCCTAGTCCACTTGGCACACCTGAATGACTTCCCCATACTCCAGACCCAGTTGGTGTTGATCTAAATCTGAAAACTAGGCGGCCTTGGCTCCACCCTTTGAAACCAAGCCAGACCTGCTGCTGGTGTTCTTCCAACAGTTCTACTCATGTCCAGTCTGCTCCGGGGGTGGTCCTTTTCTCTTGTTAGCAGGTAAAACACATAGCTCCATTGGCCGGTTTAATGCCTGTCAATTTCCAAGAAGCAGACAGCTTTCCTTCTTTTCCTCCTGTATGTCCCCTTCAGTCTGAGCTGAAGGGTTTTCTGCTGTGCTAAGTGGGTAGATCCATCAGCCACAGCCTTAATATCTTTAACATAAGACTGTGCAGCCATGTCCGTGGAGAACATTCTAGAACACGTGTCCTTAATTTGTAAAACAGAATTTTCCAAATCTTTTAAGTATTGTTTTGTGGACAGTTCATTTTTTACTCTATCTTTCCTCTTGTATTTTACTTTAATAAGAAGCCAGAAGAAACCATAGGACCCCTTTAAGAACTTGCTTAAGTCTTCTTGGCCATATATCCAGGTGCATCAATTACAGTTCTACCTT
>NW_006922316.1:473571-474880 GCF_000298275.1 Orycteropus afer afer | reverse complement strand
TCCCTGTGCACACACGGCCCTTCTATTCTCCCATTAGTGATCTCTTCAAGGAGTGCTATCTAACTAGTGCAAATGTTCAGCTCATATGCCTGTCTTTTGTTTGGCTGGAGGCCACAGGAGTGGGTTCAATTGCAGACCTGAAGGGCAGCTAGGGGATATAGTCTCAGGTTCCACAACTCCATAGGACCAGCAAACCAACCCACGCCCCCCCCCTTTTTTTTTTATGATTTTGAGTTTTGTTCAACATTGTTCTCTTTTGGTTGAAATCTTGATGCCACAACTAATAGACAGTAACTCTGAAAATAATGCTCACCTTCCCTAAGCCTCGGTTTCCTCATGTGTGAGACTATGACGACACGTGTCTAAATTAATGTGAGGATTAAATGAGTTAATATGGTCCAGCACCAGCATGAGAAATATCACAGGTCACGTACCAAGTATATATTGGGCATTGTCATGTAAAATAGATGTTACTATAATGTTCCTGGGTTTTGTCCCATTTTATTAAGTCAGTTTATCATCCAGGCCTCCACTAGGGCTAAGTATCCCAGGATGAATGTAGGATGTAAGATGTCTGGCCTCTAAAACACTAGACGTTATTAGCATGTGCCTTGCTTCCAGTTGTGACTATTAAAAATGTCTCCAGCTATTGCTGGATAGTTTCTGAGTGGGAACATGGCCTTCATTTGAGAATCACCTATGTAAGGGGAGTGTCTTCTAAACAAACCAACCAAAAAACCAAACTTACTCTCATTGACTCAACTCTGACTCATAGCAACCCCCTTTGGGTTTCCAAGGCTGTAGATCTTTACAGAAATAGATTGCCCCATCCTCCTTCCATGGAACAACTGGTGGGTTTGAACCACTGACCTGGCTAGCAGTCAAATGCTTTATCCACTATACCACCAGAGCTCCTTGTGTCTTCTAAAAAGGAAGAAAAATTATAAAAAGGCTAAAAGAAAGGAAATAGGAGCTCAATGTTTTTCCCATTTGGGAATGCTGGGGAATATGATGCGTTTGTGTTTTAAAACAGTTCCTACAGCAGACAGAGGTGGAAGGTCCATGCAGGCTGGAGAACCTGGGACACAGGGCTATAATCTCAGCTCCCCGGGATTTCCAGAGGCCCCATGAGGGAAGAAGAAGAAGAGCTGAGTCTGCAGACTCCTGATGGACCCTGACGTGAGGTCATGTCATCCAGTGTCTACCATGGACATCCCATGCCAAGGAAAAGATGGAAGACTTCCTGTGTTGAAGAAGCTTCTGAGGCATTTGAAGGGGTTAAGGCACAGCTCAATCAGCAGGACAGGAC
>NW_006922316.1:471751-473391 GCF_000298275.1 Orycteropus afer afer | reverse complement strand
CAGTGAGCTGCGATCCAGAAGGCCCAGACTTGTAGTACATCCTACAAAAATCTACTCTCTTCCTCAATGTGTGAGATGTCCTTGCAAAAAAGATTCTCAGTTTTGTACATTTTAACCAATCAGTCCCCGATCACGTTGTGGAGACTTTCCCGCTCATTCTTTTACCCAGAAAGCTCTACTCTCGGGCTCTTTCCATTTCTGCATCAGTCAGTCCAGTAATTAGATTGGCAGCACCATACTTTGGTACCCAGTCTCCAAGATGGCCCCCAGTGATCCCCACTTCCTGGTATCCATGTCCCCATGCAGTCCTCCCCCACTGAACTGTGACACCAATAACTTGTGGAGATATCACAATGTAGCTTCCAAGGCTAGTTCCTAACATACACTGCAGCTTCCCCATTGCTCTCTTGCATTGCTTACTCTGAGGGGAAGCGAGCCATCATGGTGGGAAGACACTCAATCACCCCTGTGCAAAGGGCCACATGCTGAGGACCTGAGGCCAACAGCCAGATGCACAGGCCTTGGCCCAGTCAAGTTTTCACATGACGACAGCACTGGCCCACATCCTCATCAGACATTGATTCAGTACCTTCAATTCAGTCACTCCAGAAATCCTGACCCTCAGAACCCATAGAAGATAATAAATGTTGATCACTGTTTCAAACTGAATAGTTTTGGGTTTTCTTTATGGAGCAAGAGAAAATAAAAGCATGTAATTCTCAAAATCTTTTGTCCACAAATAACGTTACTGTTGTTAGCTGCCATCGAGTCTATTTTGACTCACAGTGACACCCTGTGACAGAGTAGACTTGCCCCCTTTTGGTCAGCAGCCTACAGCTTAATGGTTTGTGCCACCAAAGCTCCTTTCTTCTAGATTAGATCTGTAAAACAGACACTGAAAGGATATTTGATCCCTGGGATTCCAATTTCATTGGGAGTTGGCTGAGATGCTTTGTATGAGATTGATGAGGACCACACGTCCATCTCCACTTTCTCCCCCTCTGCCTCCCACCCTCACTGCTCTTCGTAGGTATACTGGTGCACTCTCTGGGTCTGGGACCTTCTCTCTGCAATGCTGGGACAGGAGCAGGCACACAGTGGTCTTCTAATAAATGGATTACACACTTAGAAACAAGTTTAGATAAATGTGCTGACTGACTACAACCTGGAGTTGGAGAGACCTTAACTCTCCTGTGGCAGGACACCATAATTCCCCACAATGCAGTAGTGCCCAGGGCTTCCTGGAGAGAACACTGCTTTCTGTCATTGAGCATTAAGGCAAGGCCAGGATTGTCTCCCTAGTATGAAGAACTGAAAACCAGTAAATTCATGGAACACATTTGAGAGCACTGTAGTTAATGATCCCTCAGCTTCTGACTAAGCATCTATTAGTGAGGAAAATGGTTCCCAGGCATTCCCCATCAAGACCCCAGCAAATCCCCGTTCTCACTGACTGCAACTGCACGATATTTGTGTGAAGCCTAAATTATCCTAAATATGCAACAGTTCTTCAATTACAGTGCTCCAGACTGAAATCCACACTGTAAAAATCCATACAATTGTAGAAATAGAACTGAGTCAGTGTGGGACAAATTCTTAGGCAGGTATAAGGCACATGCCTGCATGGATTTTTAGCAACT
>NW_006922316.1:458736-470911 GCF_000298275.1 Orycteropus afer afer | reverse complement strand
CACTGAAGCAAATTATTGAACCCAGGAGAGAGGTGCTGGGTCCTTTGGCAAGAACGGTTGGAGAAAGGGCTGGAGGGAGGCAGCATGTCTGGCCTAGCAGGAATAGGCCTTGGGCTACTGATGGTGATTCTGTCTTCCTCTTGTGGGATCAGAGGAGGTCAGAACATGTGGCCTCCTTGCCCTTTTTGCCCTCATTCATTCACTAAATATTATTTATTGAGGCCTTAGTATATACACACATCAGATGCACAGACTGCAGTCTGGTTCGACCATTTCCCACCCCTTGCTGAAATTCTACCCATCATGCACCACAGCAGTGGAGACTCCAGTTTTAAGGGCAGATTGAGCCAATGGCTTTAACTACTTTCTATTTATGTCAAGGATACTAACAAATCCCACTTCACAGGCCAACTGTGTCACTTGGAAATCTCAGCCACCCATGCAGGACCATCCCTCTCACTCGGGCCTAGGACAGACCTCACAAATTAAAATGACATCATCCTTTGGACCATCCAAAGAGGCAGACAGCAGCTGTGAATCTGGAATTCTAAATCACCCTCAACCTCTGGCTGATGGCTTACTTTTGAGCTTCTTTTCTGATAACAAAATTCCCAAGTCCATCCTTAGAAGAACTGCTTAAAAATAACAAAAAAGGATACAAATGAAGAAATGCATGGGGTGAGGTCTGGGAGGGCCCCAGTGCAGAGCTTCTATGTCCCCAGGACTGGCTTCCCTCTGCATGGATGGATGCTTTTCACCAACCAGGAAGCTCCCAGAAGCCTTAAGCTTCTGTACTTTCATGTGCCAGTCCTGGATGAAGCTCAGTGATGCCTCCAGAAGTCAGGGCCCACGCGTGCGTTCCCTCTGATCTCAGCCACAGCTGCAGTCAGACTCTGAGGAACCTCCAACGAAGGCCACATTGCTTTCTGCAAGGTGGTTCATCACCTCACAGGGAGTGATTAACGACTTCATGGGTATCCGAAGATTCAGGAGGTAATGTTTTGAGAAAGGAGTAACATATAAAGTAAGGAGAAGCTTAAAATGAATCCTGTGATGTTGGGACTGGAAGCAGAGATATGGGTATGATCTTGTGGTTTTAAAAACATATAAAGATACATATAGAAACAGATGTAAATATATGTCTATGTGTGCAGTGACACACACACTAGCTCCTTCTGCTTTGAGGTACCAGCAGCACATTCAATACCCAGATCATTGTTTCTATATATCATTCTCTAATAAAAAGAACCAAGGTTTCTTGGAGAAAACTCCAATTCCAGGGCTCAGGCAAAGAAAGGGCAAGACGTGCCTTGAACACTGGCAGAAAATAATGTACAAATTATAAGGGGGACACATCAAAATATACAGGAATCTATGTAAGGAAGCTCCTCATAACCAAATCAGGGATAACTGGAGCAAGACAAGGGAACAGAAAAAAGAGTAATATGGATTAGCCTATACAGGCAGTGCCAGGTTACAAATGTCCAACTTACATACCACTCATAGTTATAAAACCTAGTACAAATTTTCACCCCCTCCCGCAGGAACTCCAGCCCCGCCTGCATCACTTGCCCGCTGGTGGAGCACTGTCTGCCCATCATTAGCTCTCAAACCTTAAAGCTGGATGGAGGACAGGAACCTCTGAGACATTGTGCGTGGAGGCCCACAGCAGCGAGGCCTGGGTTCTATGATTCCCCTGCCATCTACCCTACCACACAGTGGGGACGGCATGTGCACTGCTCACCTGGGTGGCCTCCTCATGTAAGGGGTAAAGGGTGGGCATACCAAGACAGAAGCCAGGGAAGTGGCAAAGCTCTGAAGTAACAAATGGCACTACAATGCAATACATCAAAATATTATTATTATTACCGTATAATTATGCTAGAGGTGTATAGTGTATCTGGAAGTATTTTTTAATGTTTTCTTATGCATAGACAGGTTCACCATATACGATATATGAAGACAAACATTGGATTAACTGCCAACACATATGAATTGTACCTAACTTCTGACTTACATACAAATTTGACTTAAAGTTAGGCTTGGAACAAAACTTGTTCATAATCCAGGGATTGGTTTTACTGTTATAAATAATTTAATAAATAGAGCAGAGAGAAGGGATAGATATTTCTTCCAGAATGCCAATGAATAAACATAGAAGAAATGATTGGAACAGAAAATACCATTTGGTAAACACCACTGAAATAATAATCACAGGGAGTAATGATCAATGTATGCTAAAATTAGCAGGCTAAACTATGTTGAAAAGCAGCATAATTGTGGCCTCAGAGTATTGCCCTATGAGAAACTTAACAAAATAAAAAGTAAAACAGTTCACTTTACAACAGGAAAGAAATGTTAAAAATGAAAAGAAAACACTCTTAAAGCAAATACAAGTTAAGTGTATTTAATTGTAAACTAAGTAACATCAATAAGAACATTAGGAAACATAAAACCACATTTACTCCAGGCTATTTCCTGCACCCTTGTTTATAAAAGCCACAGACTTTAAGGTAAAATAGAGCTTGGACTGTGATAGTAACCAGCACTGAGGACAGTCCAGCCATCACAATGACACGGCCACGTTTCCCAAACGTGCGAACGACCTGTCTTTGAGTTAGTACTGAGTTAGTACTGCTTTCTTACTCATGGAGACCCTTTAAGTACAGAGTATGGACATTTGATGTTTGGGATGACAGCAGTAAGGATGAAACATTCCACTTTTAATATTGTCTCCGCACTGTGAGTTTTTTCTTTTTGACATTTATAGTGCTGTAGGTGAAAATTCATATGGCAAACTCATCTGCCAATCAGCAGTTCAGATTCATCTGCGACACGGACTGCCATCCCTGCCAGGTGTCAGCACACTCATTTCGCCCTTGAGTTCCTCTTCTCCACTGATCCGGTTTCCCTGTCCCTCCCTGTCTTCCTGTCGCTGGTTCTGGGGAAATGTTGCCCCTTGGTTCTGTGTAGCTGATGTGCTGAAAATGGCTTCAGGGAGTGTCCTCAGTCTCAGGGCAACAGACCAGGGAGCTTCTCTAGTCTCTTTCAGACCAGTGACTCTGGTCCTTTTCTTCTTCTTTACTTTAACTTTTGTTTTACATTTTTTTTCTTTCCAACTGAGATCTTCTATTGTGATCTTGGTCAGAGTGGTCAGAAGTGACAGCCACACACCACCTCAATCTTCTGACCTACACTCCATGAGGACCATTAGTCCTTCCGACTAACTGCTTCCTTGAGTCATTTTCCTTTCCACCAGGTGGAAAGAGACCAATAGTTTTTTCATAGATGGCTGCTCATAAGTTTTTAAGACCCCAGACTCCACTGACCAGACTGGGATGTAGAACATTATCTTTATGAACTGTATTTTGCCAACTGACATAGATGTCCTCTGAGACTGAGGTCCTTAGCCTTCAAGTCCAGTGGCTCAGTTCTCACATCTAAGTAGTTTCTATAATTGTGTCCTCTATGTGCTCTACTATATACATGAGTATACGTGCAGCATTTGCAAATATATACGTAGAAATATACATCAAATACCTACATACGTACGCATCTGTACTCCTGCACGACCTCCTCCACCTATTCAGCATAAGTATTTACTTAGGTGTCTACTCACTAACAGTTATTACTACTGTTACAGGATTGTGTACATGACAGCATTTACCACAGTTGTCCCTTATTGCTGCATGCCTCTCAGAGTCTTCCTTTTCCTCGGTTACATTGTGCTGACCTCCCCCATATTCTACCCTTTCTTTCCCTTCATCAGAATTAACACCTATGTACTATCTACTTAGTGATTCTCTATCCCTCTCCCTTCCCTCCCTGGTAATCATCAAATCATCTTTTTTTCAGTGTATAAACCTATTCTTGACTCTTATAATACCAGTGTCATAAAATAGCTGTCCTTGTGTGTGAATTATTTCACTCACATAACGTCCCCCACATTCACTCATGCTGTGAGATATTTCATCGATTTATCATTTTTGTTTTATCATTGTGTAGTATTCCATTGTATGTATGTACTACAGTTTAGCAATTCATCTGTTGATGGGCACTTAGGCTGAATCTATCGTTTCACATTGTGAATAAAGCTATGATGAATATGGGTGTACATATGTGTATTTATGTCACAGCCACTGTTTCCCTAGGATATACCGAAGAGTTGAATTGCTGGATCGTATGGCATTTCTATTTCTACCTTTTGAAGAAAGCCAAATGTTGTTTTCTATAGTGGATGTGTCACTTTGCAGTTGTACCAGCAGTGTGCAACAGTTCCAATCTCCCCACAGCCTCACCAGCAGTTGATGTTCTGTTTTTTTCAATCAGGGCTTTCACTGGCAGGCAAGATAGTATCTCATTGTACTTTTGATTTGCATATCACTAACGCCTAATAACATAAGCATCTTTTCATATGTTTGTTATCTGGATGACTATCCTCTTCTGGTGTGATGTCTGTTAATATCCTTTGGCTACCTGTTAGCTGAACTGTATGTTGTTGAAGTGTTGAGGTTTTCTGTAACTTTTGCAGACTAGACTTTTATTAGAAATGCTGTAGACAAAAAAGCTTTTCCCAGTGCACATATCCCCTTTTAACACTTTTGATGAAGTCTTCTGATGAGCATAACTGTTTACATTTTAGGAAATTCCAGTTATCTAGTTTATCTTTGCTGTTTTGGTATGTTTGATATTCTATTTATGTGGTTCAGCAGGGCTGCTAGCATTGTCCTCATCTTTTCTTACGAAATCATTATACTCTTTATACCAGAATGACAAACTAAGGACAAATGATGGTACATTAATTGTCAAAAAGAACATTTCAAGATCTATCCTAAAGTAAAATGCTATCAGTAATAGGACTATACCCTACACCTACAAGGAAGACCAGTTAATATAACTATTATTCAAATTTACGCATTAACCATTAATGCCAAAGATAAAGAAACTGAAGATTTTCATCAATATCTACAGTCTGAAATGGATCAAATATACAATCAAGGTGCATTGATAATTATTGTTGATTGGAAGGCAAAAGTTGGAAATGAGGAAGAAGGATCAGTTGTTGAAAATATAGCCTTCATGACATAATCGATGCCGGAGACCACATGACAGAATTCTGTAAGATCAATGACACACTTTCTTCAATATAAAAGGTGACTATACCTGTGGACCTCACAGGAGGGAATATACAGGAATAAAACCAACAACATCTGTGGAAACAGATGATGGCAAAGCTCAGCATCATCTGTCAGAACACAGCCAGGAGCCAACTGTGGAACACATCATCAGTTGCTCATGTGCAAGTTCAAGTTGAAGATGAAGAAAAATAAAAAAAGTTTATAGGAGCTGAAATATGACCTTGACTATGTCCCACCTGAACTCCAAGATCATCTTAAAAAAAGATTTGACAAACTTAACAGCAATGACCAAAAACCAGATGAACTGTGGCATGACATGAAGAAGGCAAAAATGCATAAAAAGACGGGAAGGACGACCAGAATGGACGTCAGGAGAGATTCGGAAACTTGCTCATGTACACAGAGTAGCTAGAGCAAGCAGAGGAAATGATGAAGGACAACAGCTGAACAGAAGATTTCAAAGGGTGGCTCAAGAAGATAAGTAAAGTAAGTAGTTGGAAAACCAAAAGAAGAACTCTCCTAGCATTTCTCAAGCTGAAAGAACTGAAGAAAAATTTCCAACCTCAACCTGGAATGCAGAAGGATTCTATGGGCAAAATACTGAATAACACAGAAAGCATCAAAAGAAGCTAGGAATATACAGTCACTGTACCAGAATAAATTAGTTGCTGTTCAGTCATTTCAGAGGGTAGCATATGATCCAGAACTGATGAAACTTAAGAAAGATTTCAAGCTGCACTGAAGGCAAAGGTGAAAAACATGGCTCCAAGAACTGACAGAAAACCAACTAAAATATTTCAATAACAGGAAGCAGTGCAGGAGATGGTAACTTATCCATGCCAAGAAATGTGAAAGGGAGCTTACTTGATCAATTGAATGGAAGAGAGCTATATTCGTGTCCATTACAAAGAAAGGTGATCGAACAGAATGCGAAAATTATCGAACAATATCATTAATATCACATGCAAGTAAAATTTCATGAAGGAAATTCAAAAACAGTTGCAATAAGGAATTGTCAGAAAATCAAGCTACATTCAGAAGAGGACATGGAATGAGGGCTATCACTGATGATGTCAGATGGATCTTGGCTGAAAGCAGAGAATACCAGAAAGATATTTACCTGTGTTTTATTGACTATGCAGTCACTGTGTGGATCTAACAAATTATGGGTAACACTGTGAAAAACGGGAATTCCAGAATATTGAGTTGTGCTCACGTAGAACCTGTACATAAATGAAGAGGTAGTCATTCAAAGAGAACAAGGGAATACTGTGTGGTTCATCATGAAAAACGGTTTGTATCAGGTTGTAGCCTTTCATCATGCTTATAATCTGACAAACTACACTATATGAAATAAAAATGCAGCTGCTGGACTGGAGGAAGACACATTAACAACCTGTGATACACAAATGACACAACCTTGCTTACTGAAAGTAAAGAAGATTGAAAGCACTTATTGATAAAGATCAAAGACTACAGACTTCACTATGGATTACATCTCAAAGTAAAGAAAACAAAAAACCCCCAGGACTGGACCAATAAGCACCATTATGATAAATGGAGAACAGAGTGAAGTTATCAAGGATTTCATTTTCCTTGGATCCACAATCAACACCCGTGGGACCAACAGTCAAGAAAATAAAATGACATATTGCACTGGAGAAAATCTGCTGCAAAAGACCTCTTTAAAGTGTTAAAGAGCCAAGATGTCACTTTGAAGAGTAAGGTGCACTTTATCCAAGTCTTGGTATTTTCATCAATGGCCTCATATGCATGTGAAATCTGGACAATGAATAAGGAGAGCAGAAGAACAATTCATGTATTTGAATTATGCTGTAGGCAAGAATATTAAATATTCCGTGGACTTTCAGAAGAATAAATCTTGGAAAAAGTACAGCCAGAACACTCCTTAGAAGGAACAATGGCAAAAGTTCACCTCACACACTTTGAACTTACTATCAGGCTATGGATTAGTCCCTGGAGAAGGACATCATGCATGGCAAACAGAGGGTCAGTGAAAAGAGAAAGACCCTCAACAATATGGATTAACACAGTGGCTGCAACAATGGGCTAAAACAGCAATGATTACGAGGATGGTGCAGTATTAAGCAGTGTTTCATTGTTTTGTACGTAAGGTTACCATCAGTCAGAACTAGCTGGATGGCACTTAGCAACAAAAACAATCTTTTATAGTATTAGGTTTTACATTTAGGTGTTTGATCTATCTTGAGTTAGTTTTTGTGATCACAGATCTTGTTTCATTTTTCTGCAAATTGTTATGCAGTTCTGCCAGCAATAGTTGTTAAAGAGATTTCCTCATTCTCATTTAATAGACTTGGAGAAGATTAGCTGCCCGTAAGTGGATTGATTTACTTCTAGATTCTCAATTCCGTTCCACTGGTCTATGTGTCTTTTGTTGTATCAGTACCAGGCTGTTTTGACTACTGTGGCTGTGTTGTAGATTCTGAGATTAGAGAATATGAGGTCCTACCTTGTTTCTCTTCTTCAGTAATGCTTTGCTTATCTGGGGCCTCTTTTCTTTCCATATAAAGTTGATGATTGGTATTTCCACCTCATTAAAGAATGTTGGAATCTGGATTGGGATTCCATTATACTCTTCGATTGCTTTGGGTAGTACTGACATTTTCACAGTGTGAAGTCTTTCTATCCATGAAGACGGTATGTTTTTAAATCAATTTAGGACTCTGTCTCTTTTAGCAGTGTTTTATACATGGTATTGTATTCCTGATTCCCTTTTCAGAGTTCTCTTTTTAGTGTAGAGGAATCCAACTGATTTTTGTATGTTGATCATAAACCCATGAGCCTGCCCCTTTGCTGATTAGTTCCAGTAACTTTCTTGAGAAGTCTTTGAGATTGTCTATATTTATGATCACATCGATTGCAAATAGGGATAGTTGCACTTCTTCCTTACCAATGTGGATACATTTTATTTCCCTTTTTTCTTTTATTGCTCTAGTTACACCTTCTAGTACAATATTAAGAGTGGTGATAAACGGCACCCTGATCATGCTCCCGTTCTCACAGGGAATAATTTCAGTCTTGTTCCATTTAGAATAATGTTGGTTATTGGTTTTGCATGTACATCTGTAATTACAAGAAGGGTTTCTCTTCTATTCCTATGTTGCTAAGAGTTTTTATCAGCAATGGATGCTGGACTTTATCAAATGCCTTCTCTGGAACAATTGGTATGATCATATGGTTATTGTCTTTTGTTTTATGTATGTGGTGGGTTATGATGATTCATTTTTTAACACTGAACCATTCTTGATTACCTAGTATGAAGTCCACATTGTCTTGATGTATTATTTCATTGATATGCTGTTATTCCATTGGCTAGACTTTTGTTGAGAATTTTTGCATCTATATTCATGAGGAATAGTAACCTATAATTTTTTTTAGTAGTGTCTGCACGCGCAGGCCCAAGGGCCCGAGGGGTCTTTCCCTGGATTGTTGCTCTGGTGGCACAGTGGTTAAAGCATTCAACTGGTAACCAAAATATCAGTGGTTTGAACCCACCAGCTGCTCGGAGAAACATGAGGCAATCTGCTTCTGTAAAGCCTTGGAAACTCTATGGGGCAATTCTACTCTGTCCTATAGAGAAGCTATTAAGTTGGAAACACCTCAGTGGTAGTGGGTTTGGGTCTGGCTGGTTTCATGTCAAGTTTATGCTTGCCTCATAGAATGAATCTGGGAATGTTCCTTCTTTTTCTATTTCTGAAATAGTTTAATTAGTATTGGTATCTTCAGTAAGTTCATCTAGGGGGGGACATTTTTTCATGACATACTCAATTTCTTCTTTTGTTATGGGTCTGTTCAGATTTTCTACCTTGGTTTAAGGTAGTATGGGTAGTGTTTTTCTAGAAATTTATCCATTTCATTGAGGTTTTCAGATTTGTTGGAGTAATTTTTCAGAGTATTCCGTATGATCCTTTTTATTTCTGTTGGTTCTGTCATAATGTCACCCATCTCATTTCATATTTAGGTTATTTACATCTTCTCCTTCTTTTCTTTTGTCAACGTGGCCAGTGGTTTTCCTATTTGAACAATCTTCAAAGAACCAACTTACAGTCTTATTGATTCTTTTGATTGTTTTTCTATTTTCTGATTCTTTTATTTCTGCTATAATCTTTATTATTCCTTTTCTTGGGGCAGATGTGGGGTTCTTTTTCGCTCTTTCTCTATTTGAATTGTACAGTTAAAGTATTGATTTTTGTCCTTTCTTTTTTTGATGTGTGCATTTACTGCTGTAAATTGACCTCTGAATACAGATTTTGCTGTCTCATAAAAGTTCTGGTATGTTGTGCTTTCATTTTTGTTTGATTCTAGAGTTTTTTTAAATTTCATCTATTACATCTAGTAGTATTTAAGCAAGGTGTTATTCAGTCTCCCACTTTTGACACAGTCTCGACATTGTGAGTTCTTATATGTGAAGTGAGGTGTGAGGACTGACTGAAGGCTTTCCCACATTCCTTACATTCATAAGGCCTCTCTCCATTGTGAGTTCTTAAATGTTTAGTGAGGGCTGAGGAATCACTAAAGGCTTTCCCACATTCCTTACACTCATAAGGCTTCTCTCCACTGTGAATTCTTCTATGTGAAGTGAGGTGTGAGGATCGACTAAAGGTTTTTCCACATTCCTTACACTCATAAGGTCTCTCTCCACTGTGAGTTCTTATATGTGTAGTGAGATGTGAGGAACGACAAAAGGCTTTTCCACATTCCTTACATTCATAAGGCCTTTCTCCACTGTGAGTTCTTACGTGTTTACTGAGTGCTGAGGAATCACTAAAGGCTCTTCCACATTCTTTACATTCATACGGCTTCTCTCCACTGTGAGTTCTTTTATGTGTAGTGAGGGCTGAGGAATAACTAAAGACTTTCCCACATTCATTACATTGATAAGGCCTCTCTCCACTATGAATTTTTACATGAGTAGTGAGGTGCGATGACTGACTGAAGGCTTTCCCACATTGCTTACACTCATAAGGCCTCTCTCCAGTGTGTGTTTTTATATGTCGAGTGAGGGATGAGGACATGCTAAAAGCCTTCCCACATTCCTTACATACGTAAGGCTTACTTCTGTTACGAAAACTCTTAAGTAAAATGAAGTAGGAGGGAAGACTATAGATTTGACAATATCCTTTACATTCACACTTATGATCTCTCACATGGGTCCAAAAAGATGAGAAACCACAAAATTCTTTCGCATATTCGTTACCTTCATAGCGTTTCTCACCAATGAGTGTTGTCACAGGATTCAAAAGTGTTGACATACAAAGAAAGTCCTTCCCACATACCTTACATTTATGGGGTTTCTTTCCATTAAGAGTTCTCACAGGAGTGGTAAGATCAGAGGGGCAACTGAATGCTTCTCCACATTCCTTACACTGACAGATATTCCATCCAGTGTAGTAGCTGGGTTGATGGTTATTTGATGAGTGATCCATGAAGGCTTTTCCATACTCAAAGCATTCAAAAGGATTTACTTCTGGAGGGCTACTTTGTAGCACAGTAACATCTGGAATCCAGCTGAAGGTTTTTCCACATGGATCACTTTGATGGGTTTCACAGAGGTTCTCTACTGTATGATTTCTGTTAAAATCTGGCAACATGCTGTTGGAAAAACAGTAAGGTTACATTATCTAGCTGAAATATTACCCTTGCTGTTACTAGTTTTCCAAAGTGTTAGACTTTCTGAAAGTTGTGTCCAAGTGAAATATGTTTGAAATACTCAGTGTCTTACATTTCTGAAAATGCTGTACTATGAAAATTCTCTGAAGATGTACTCTCACAGCTTATATATATGTATATGTGTATATATATATGTGTGTGTGTGTGTGTGTGTGTGTGTGTACATATATACATTGTTGTTGTTGTTATGTACTGAGTCAGACCCGACTCATAGTGACCCTTCCTTGGGTTTCTGAGGCAGTATCACTATGGAAGTAGATTGCCGAACCTTCTTTCCAAGGAGAGGCTGGTGGGTTTGAACCACCAGGCTTCTGGTTAGCAGTCAAGTGCCTTAGGAACTATGCTACCAGAGCTCCTGTATATATATTACACATGTATAAATACTAGTATACACACAAACACACACATACATACATAGAAGGGCTTCAACTCAGGTCATAAAGCTTCAGCAATTGCCAACATAAATGAGAGCAGCATATGTGTTACATACCAATTAAGTCTGTGGCTCACTGGGTTTTGACTCTAGTAGGAAACAAACAGCATTGCTCCATTCAAATGTATGGTTCTCCACAGTTTTTCCAATAAACCAGTCTCCCACACGGATCACCAACATGTCAGAAGCCTAATGTGAGAGTCTAGATTATTGGCGAAATAGTGGAGACATACACACAACATGGCCCAGTTGGCCACTATCTTTGAGCAGGACAAAGCTGATCATTTCCTACTCAGGTGAAAATACAAAACATTATTGAACCATTATGAACCATTTCAATGCTCTGGTATACACACATAAATACATAAGTGTGTATTTTAATATCATGACACCTTAGGACTTTCTTGAGGCATTCTTTACTCTTGATTGAATGACACTCACCTCAAATGTCTCCCCTGGCTTTTATGTGGCTCTTCACTGTCATACAATTCAGAGATTTCTCCTAAGGTGGAAGACCACATGTTGTTTTTCATGAATCCCATCATTATATGATCATTGGATAACTCTTGTCCATCATTAAGGTTTTGAGAGACTGACTCAACAATTCAAGTTGAGGTTCACAACATAAAACAAAAAGGAAAGGATTTATTTAGGCTAAAAGGCTGCTGTGAACAAAGAAAGAGTTAGCCACATTTCCGTTTCAGCAATTTGGTAGTGGTTACAATGCAATTTACTAGGAAATACTTCCATGAGTACAGAGAATGATGACATGAAGAGGTGTAATCAGGAGACCAAAGCAGAAACATACTGGACATAATACACATGTACCATTAAAAGAGGAAAAGGGGTGAGAAGATGGCTAAAGTCAGGAGAAAAAAAAAAAAAAAAAAAA
>NW_006922316.1:449365-458636 GCF_000298275.1 Orycteropus afer afer | reverse complement strand
ACACATGTACCATTAAAAGAGGAAAAGGGGTGAGAAGATGGCTAAAGTCAGGAGGAAAAAAAAAAAAAGTGCAGCTATCTGTGATGCTGTGTCCTCAATCTGAAAGAGATTTTTCTAGCTGACTGACTCAAATGTAATTAACTCCACGTAAGGTTGGTCTTTCCAAATATCCTTGCTGTCCTGATCCTTCCCGACACATTGGCCTGGATAATCCAATCTCCACTGTTCCCAGATCTTTCCTCTTGTTTTCTGGGAAAACACATGGGTAGAGCTGACATGGTGCTTGTGGAGAAGAGCACGTCATGGGGGAAAACAGTGAAGGACAATCATTTCCTCCACTGAGCCAATAAATTCCTCTTCAGGGTCTCTAAACATGGACAGGTGTGCAATTATTTGCAGCAAAGGAATCATGTCAAATGTGTAATTTACACAGTAAAACTCTACAAGTTCTCAAAATACAAATCTCAGTTCTCCAAAGTGAATGCTGAAGTCTATCCTCACAACACTTAAGGAGACTTAAAAACCCAAAACCAAACCCGCTGCCATCGAGTCCATTATGAGTCACTGGGACCCTTCAGGACAGAGCAGAACTGCCTTACAGAGTTTCCAAGGCTGTAAATCTTTATAGAAGCAGACTGCCCTTATCCCTCTCCTGTGGAGAACCTGGTGGCTTTGAACTGCAAACCTTTTTGTTAGCAGCCTAATGCGTTACCTTCTGCACCACCAGGGATTTCAATCAATAAGAGACATGAAAACTTACTTTAATACATACATATGTTCATGGGCAAGCCAGGATATGTAAGCTCCACAGACCAAGGGACCACACTTATTTCATCTAACAATTTATTTTCATTAATCAGCCAAAACAATAGAGCAAAGCTGATGAGTGAAGTATTTTTGTTCATGAAAATAATAAAAAGATAAACGATGCCATTCTTACCTACAGAGGCCAGGTTTCTCAAGGTTTCCATCATCACGTCTCTGTAGAGTTGCCTCTGAGCAAGATCCAGCAGCGCCCACTCTTCCTGGGTGAAGACCATGGCCACGTCCTCCACGAACACCGAGTCCTAAAACATCCCACACATTCTAGATAAGCAAGGTACCGTGTACGCCAATGTGTGTAAGAACTGAGGGTGAGGCTAACAGTGCTGGGAAACTGAGAATGGACAGGGATTGGACACAAGGTTCTCTGTCCTGCCAAGGTCCACTACAGCCCACAGCCATCAGCTTCAACCCTTCAATAACAACATTCATTTCCACACTGACTGCATCGAGTCCCAACTCACTGAAATGTATCTCCACAGTCAGATTGTGACTACTGCAGTCTCATTACTCTCTTCATGGTCTAGAATAGTGAGAAAACAGCAGAAAATAGATAAACGCTCTCATTCAATCATCACTTCCTTGAAAACAAGCAATTACACCTCCTTCCATAAGGCCCACAAAAATACTCAACAAAAGATAAAGCACAGGTGAAAAAAAGAAAGCGGTATTAACCAAAAAACCAAACTCACCGCCATCGAGTCGATTGTGACTCATAGCAACCCCCTTTGGGTTTCTGAGGTGGTAAATCTTTACAGAAGTAGATTGCCCAGTCTTTCTTCTGCGGAGTGGCTGGTGGGTTTGATCTGCCCACCCTCTGGTTAGCAGTCAAATGCCTTAGGCACTATGCCACCAGAGCTGCTTGGATGAGGTATCAGCAACTGGGAAATACTGCCAAATGACAATGTGTCCTTTTGGCCCACAGGAACACCAATGGCCTGCTTAGACAAACCAGTATCCCAAGGCCCTGAGCTGGTCACATTTTCTTGAACATCTATAGGAGATCAAGAGGTGACAGGTCGCCAGCTGAGGAAAAAATATTATTTTAGACAATTACAAATTTTTACACATCAGTCACCTATTTTTCAAAAACTCAGCTGTTCTGCCATCCTCTTTGTCCCAGTCATAGAGACAGGGAAAGAATAATTAAAAAGAGCTCAGGTGAGACAGGAAGCGGGGAAATCCAGAATTCCTTATGATCCTCAAAACTCGAGGCCTGATATACTGTACACCAATTACTAGTAATTGCTAAACACACATGAACTCATCCACGCTCATACACACAGTCTCATGTTATGATCTGGAAAAGAGCACTACCTGGCCAGAAACAAGACAGCAAGCCCTTATGTTTGCTGACTAACGTTAAGATTCCCATTTTTTAATGACTGCACAACACAAAACATCAATGTGATCAAATAATACAGATAAACATTGCATATGCATTGTTACATATAATTTTACTCCCCCCCCAAAAAAAGTTAATTTTCTAAGTATGCTGAACTGCAGACTGTCTGCCTGTTAAATGGCCCATGAAGCCTAGGACAGAGATGTACTCACCAGCCCTAGAAGTGGCACTCAAATTCTCTCACATCCACAACCCCTGGAAGGCACACACTGTGACTACCTGAACCCTAAACAATGGAATTCCCCGGTGACCTCTTTGAAATACAACAGTCCACTGGCTTCCATTCAGCGAGGAAAGAAAGAAAAGGCAGCTGAATTCACTGAGGGTCACACAACAGAGCAGCTTTAAAGACAGAAGAGTTCTCCTGTCAGGGAACAGGTGAAGGGAGCCATCTATGTCACCTCTAATCAATGCTGTTAATATGATGTTGCACAAGCTCTGAGACAGAGCAAAATTCAAAAGACTCTGCCACTGCAGTGGGTGACATATTTTAATCTAATCGGAAACCCTAATGGCCATTATACAATATACCCCCCAAAAAAACACAAAAAACTAAGCTCACTGCCATCAAGTCAATTCTGACTCATAGCGACCCCTCTTTGGGTTTATGAGGTGGTATCTCTACAGAAGTAGATTGTCCAGTCTTCCTTCTGAGGAGTGGCTGGTGGGTTTGAACAACCAGCCGTCTGGTTAGCAGTCAAATGCCTTAGGCACTACACTACCAGAGCTCCAATTATACAATATAGTAACAATGAAACATCCCATCTATTAAGCAAATATGATCTGTGAAATGTTTCATAATAAGCTTTCAACACATTTGCTCATTTCTATCTCTTGACTCTCCAAAGCAGATATTACTTGCACAGTTCCTCAAAAAACTAAATTTGTTTCCATCAAGTTGATTCCAACTCATGACAACCCCCAATGGGTTTCCAAGGCTGTCAATCTTTATGGAAGCAGACTGCCCCATTCATCTTTCTTCTATGCAGTGGCTGGTAGGTTTGAACCATCAGTTTTTTGGTTAGCAGCCAAATGCCTACTCATAAAATTAGAGACAATCAGTTAATCCCATGCTCAATGGTGCTTACATGCGACACTGCTGAGCCAAGGTCAGAATGCAGTCGACTTCGTCTTTGAAGCCTACGTTCCTGACAACTCATTTCTGTTTCTATGTGGACAGTTCTGTGTTATTCTGGCTGTTATTCCCCACTGACACCAGGGATGAGCAAGAGCCCTCTGGACACTCGGGGGAGGAGCATCCTAGCCAATTCACACAACCTGGAACTACTTCTACTGGCAAAGCCTGGGGTCTCAGACAAGAATCTACCAACAACAACACATGAAAGTATAAAGAAAAGCAAAGAGGTGATCATCGTAACATTGAGATCCTGAATCCATCAAAAGGGGAGAGTGAAGACTGTGACCAAAATCAACTCAAGGGAGGCTGTGTCAGGAGCCACCTCTCTGTGACATGCACATCCATTTCCTATATCCCTTGAATACACACGTGAAAGAAATGTTTCTGCATTTATGTCAAAACATCTCTCAAATTGAGAAATGGAAAGAGACATGTAAAAGAGCCATATATAAAACTTAGACACCGCAAAGAACACACACACAGAAAAAGCCCCCATTTTTCTGGTCAGAGCAGACAGAAAACAAGGAGCCATGTATTCCATTCCTATTCAATCCTAAAGTTTGTAAAGTTTACTTTATCCTAAAGGCTGTAGCTGATTCATGCCAAGAAAAATAAATACACAAAAAGCAAAGACATAAGAATATTAAACTGGGGGGTGGTTACAATAGAGGGCGAGCCCCACTCCATTTTACTTTACAGATTAAACAATTTTATGCGTAGAACCCAAAACATGGTGCAGATGATTATAGGACTGAAGAGGTTTTAGTAAATGTTGTGATTACAAAATAAGTGCAAAAAGGTATACTTCAAATATTTCACTGATATATACTAATACCAAGCAGTTGAGAAATAATATGTATTTGAGTAAAAAGAAAAGATATTCACAAGGAGTGTGATTAAGTAAATTAAAGAGCTTAATGTAAAAAATTATAAAACACTAATAAATGACATCTAAATAGACAGAAATAAATAACAAGTTAGAGCACGCATTTAGAAAACTGTTCTCCCCATGTGGATCATTATTCCCAAGGTACTTCATAAAATTCCAAGAAATTTAACTATTTTTTAGATCTTCTCTTAAAAAATACTTAAAATGTTTATTAAAAAAGTACAAACATCCATGAATATCAATATATTCTAAAGAAAATGGCTAGGGTCTCATCCAAACGTGTTATATACATAATTATACTTTACATATTTACTTTATAAGTAAAGCTACAATATATTAGTATAGTAGGAGTATAGGGATATACACACAAACCAATGGAGAAAAATCACCAGCCCAGGAGAAGGCTCACCAGTCCACACAAACCTGATTCCTGACCCAGCAAGCAACGCAGGGCAGGGACAGAAATGTTATCACTTCAATATGTGGGGCGCTGCCAACTGAACGGAATCCCCGAGTGCTGTACAGGGTTAAATGCCCTGCGATCAACAGAAAGACTGGTGGTTTGAGTCCACTCACTGGCACCTCCAGCAAAAGGCTGGGAGATCTACTTCCCAAAACTCAGCCACTGAAAACCTGAGAAAGTGCAGTTTCTGGAAACACACAACTGACTCCACAGCAACTCACTTTCTGTAAACATCAATTAAGTGTCTAACTGGAATAATTAATCTACTCTCATGTACTCCGTATGTAATATGTCAATTCCAGACACATTCGTTTAAAATGTAAAATGGTAACTTATAAAAATTATAAGCAATATTAACTTATGACATGACAATAGAGAAAAACTCTTAAGAGTAAAACCTAAGGGAAGAGACTAACAAATTCAACGAGATTAAAATTCACAACTGTTCAAAGGGCACAGGACATGAGGGAAAAGACAAATTATCTACTAGAAGAAAAATTCCCGCAGTTTGTAAAGAAGAGCTAAAAAGGCACAGACATAGAAATGAACAGAATGATGTTTGTTATGCACAGCTTCATCAGTAGGGGAGTTGCTGTTATAATTAGGTGCCGTCAAGTCAGCTCTGACTCATAGTGACCCTCTAAACGACAGACCGCAACACTGCCTGGTCCTGTGCCACCCTCACAATCCTTGCTATACCTGAGCCCATCATGGCAGCCACTGTCTCAATTCATCTTGTTAAGGGCATTCTCCTTTTATATTGACCCTCCACTTTACCAAGCATGATATCCTTCTCCAGGGAATGGTTCCTCCTGACAACATGACCAAAGGAGGTAAGACCAAGTAGTGGAGTAGTATAAGAAAAAAAAAAAAAGCAAAAATCTGTTTTCACACTCTTTACAAGAGCAAAAATGCCTTCGATAAGCAGATGGAACAAATGAACTCCAAATGCTTACTTAGAGGGAAGAAAACTTTTAAAATGCATCAGTATTTTCCAGTAAACAAGAACATGATGATGGTCTACAATAATACTATGGTCCCTCACTATACATAGAGCCTGGAGAGAAAATGAATGGAAGAGCAATACCCACACAGGCAAAAATGGCATGTGAACTATTCAAATCCTGGATGCCCTACAATGGCAGGTAGATTATGGGCATTCACACAGTGGGGACATGCAGACATAGGTACATGGGTAGACCAAAGCTACAGACACGAGCATGTAAGAAACTCAAAAGCACGCTGAGGAAACAAGTCATTGAAGAAACAGACAGAGGAATCACTGACCTTAACAGAAAGCTCAGGAAAGTGCTGGAAGATGAGCCCATCAGGTTGAAAAGCACTCAAAATGTGACTGGAGAAGAACAGACTCCTCAGAGTGGAGAAGACTTTAACAATATGGATAGAGCTGGCTGAAGTGGCATGACTCAAAATGAGCATAAACAGATGAAAACCTCCATTAATAATCGGAACATGGAATATACAAAGTATGAAACTAGGAAAATTGGAAGTCATCAAAAATGAAATGGAACACATAAAGAAAGACATCCTGGGCATTAGTGAGTTGAAATGGACTGGTTTTGACCATTTTGAATTAGACAACCATATGATCTATTATGCTGGGAATGACAAATTAAAGAGGAATGGAGTGGCATTCATCGTCACAAAGACTTTCAAGATCTGTCCCGAAGTACAATGCTGTCAGTGATAGGATAATATCCATATGTCTACAAGGAAGATCATTTACTACGACTATTATCCAAATTTATGCATTAACCACCAAAGCCAAAGTTGAGGACAGTGAAGATTTCCACCAACTTCTGCAGTCTGAAATTGATCGAACATGCAATCAAGCTGTGTTGATTATCACTGATGACTAGAATGTAAAAGTTCAAAACAAAGAAAAGTTACCAGTATTTGGAATATATGGCCCTGGTGACAGAAATAACACTGGAGATAGCATGATAGAATTTTGCAAGACCAACGACTTTTTCGTTGCAAATACCTTTTTTCAACAACATAAGTGATGACTATACACGTGGACTTCACCAGATGGAATACACAGAAATCAGACTGACTACATTTGTGGCAAGAGGCAATGGAGAAATTCAGTATCTTTGGCCAAAATAAGGCCAGGAGCTGACTGTGGAACAGACCATCAACTGCTCATATGCACATTCAAGTTGAAGTTGAAGATAATTAAACCAAGTCCATGAGAGCCAAAATAAGACCCTGATAATATCCTCCCTGAATTTAGAGACCATTTAAAGAACAGATTTGATGCACTGAACACCAATGACCGAAATCCAGAGGAATTGTGGGATGACATCAAGAACATCATCCATGAAGAAAGCAAGAAGTCATTAAAAAGACAAGAAAGGAAGAAAAGACCAAAATGTATGTCAGAAGAGACTGTAAAACTTGCCTCTCAGTGAAGAGTAGCTAAAGCAAATGGAAGAAATGACTAGATAAAAGCTGAACAGAATATTTCAAAGAGCAGCTTGAGAAGACAAAGCCCATTACTATAACGAAATGTGCAAAGAACCTGAAGTTAGAAAACCAAAAGGGAAGAATATACTTGGCATTTCTCAAGCTGAAAGAACTGAGGAAAAATTTAAGCCTCGAGTTACAATACTGAAAGATTCTATGCCCAACTTCTGTAGTGATACTGCCTCGTAAACCCAAAGAGGGGTCGCTATGAGTCGGGGCCGACTCGATGGCAAATAACAACAACAACAACATGGACAAAATATCGAATGAGGGAGGAAGCATCAAAGGAAGATGGCAGGAACAAACAGAGTCACTGCACCAAAAAGAACTGGTCAATCTTCATCCATTTCAGGAGGTGACATATGATCAAGAATCAATGGTACTGAAGGAAGAAGTCGAAGCTCCCCTCAAGGAATTAGCAGAGAACAAGGCTCCAGGAATTGACAGAATACCCACTGAGATGTTTCAACAAACGGATGTCCTGCTGGAGGCACTCACTTGGCTATGCCAAGAGATTTGGAAGACAGCTACCGAGCCAAATGACTGAAAGAGAGCCATATCTGTACCCATTCCAAAGAAAGGTGATTCCAAAGAAAATGGAAATTATTGGACAATATCGTTAACATCACTTGCAAGTAAAATCTCACTGAAGATAATTCAAAAACGGTTGTTGACTCCAATGAATGGTGAATCCAAGATCTCCAGGCCAAATGGTGGATTGTTCGCTGTTGTAGGCAGCACAACAGAATCCCGATCCACAGAAGAGTATCTCTTTTCCCAGGATGTCCATAAATATACTGAAACCAGGCCACACCCCTAGGGAAACTCCCTTTCAACAGACTGGCTGCTCAAAACATATGCATCTGATCCCATCGTGGGAATAACCACATCACAGCTGCTTAAACCACACAGAATTGTGGTCCAGCCAAGTTGACACACAGCTGCAACTATCACAGGAATATACTCAAAACCAACAGTCAACACTGCTCTTGATGGACAGAGACTGAAAGCATTCACCTCAAGAATATTAATGAGAAAAGGAAGCTCATTATCACCACTGTATTCAATACTGTACTGCAAGTCTGAGCTAGAGTAATAAGGCAAGAAAGGGAAATAAGGGGCATACAGATTGGTTAGGAAGAAGCAAAACTATCACTATTCACAGATAATGTAATTCAATTAAGAAAGCTACTGGAATTAATAGAAGATTTTAGAAAAGTGATGGAGTGAAAAATCAAAATACAAAAATGGGATGGATTCCTCTATGTTACAAAAAAAACTGAAAAGGAAATCAGGAAAACAACACAGTTACCATATTTGATAGAAATAATGCACAAGTGTTAAAGGTTTTTCCAAACCTTGAAACCCCACTGCATGTTAGTTTCCTATGTATTTTGTATCTGTGTGGGTGTTATTTATGTGGGTGCATAATATGTGGGTCCACATATTTATGGAGAAGATATGGTAAAATAGTCCTCTAAAAGATAAAATATATATACTTTGGAATAAATCTAACTAGGGACATGAAAGACCTGCCCAACAAAAACACAAAACCCTACTGCAAGAAACCAAAAGACACCTACATAAGTGGGAAAACACCCTATGTTCATGGACAGGAAGGCTTAATAGTGTAAAAATGTCAATAGTACCCAAAGCAATCTATAAATACGTACTCTCAGTCCAAATTGCAACAACATTCTTTAATGAGATAGAAAAACAAATCACCAAATTGATATGGAAAGGAGAGAGCACAGATAAGTAAAGCATAACTGAAGGAGAGGAAAAAGGTGGGGGCTCACACTCCCCAATCTGAGAACATACTACACAGCCACGGGAGTCAAAACAGCTAGGTCCTACACACCACTTACCTAAACTAACACAGATTGATGTGGAAAAGTTTAATAGGACCATCACAAAAGAAGAAATTAAACAGGTCATCAAAAAATCACCAACAAAAAAAAGTCCTGACCCAGACGGCTTCACTGGAGAATTCTACAAAAGATTCAGAGAAGAACTGATACCAATCCTACTCAAACTATTCCAAAACATAGAAAAGGATGGAAT
>NW_006922316.1:408601-442340 GCF_000298275.1 Orycteropus afer afer | reverse complement strand
TACAACGACAGACACAGACCAAGGGAACAGAATTGAGAACACAGAAGTAAATCTTTCCACCCATAGATAGCTTATCTTCGACAAAGGGTCAAAGTCCATTTACTGTGGATGAGAAAGTCTCTTTAACAAATGGTGCTGGAAAAACTGGGTATCTACCTGCAGAAAAATGAAAGATCCATTCGGCACACTATCCACAAAAGCTAATTCAAATGGATCTGAGACCTATTTGGAAACTGTAAATATATAAAGATTATGGAAGAAATAATAGTGACAATGCTCCATAAAACTCCAAACTCACTGACATCAGGTCAATTCCAATTCACAGCAACCCTCACTGGATTTCCGAGTGGTAAATCTTTATGGAAGTAGACTGCCCCATCTCCTTCCACAGAACGGCTGGTGGGTTTAAATAGCCAACCTTCTGGTTTAGCAGTCAAATGCCTTAGGCACTATACTACCAGAGGTCCTAGGGACAATGCTAGGGGCCCTAATATATTACATAAATAGAATACCACATAGATCTAAAAATGCACAAACAGCAGAAGATAATTCAGACAACTGGGATCTCCTAAAATGTAAACACTTATGGCCATCAAAAGATTTCACCAATAGAGTGAAAAGAGATTCTACATATTGAGAAAAAATATGTGGCTATGACATACACGACAAGGGTCTAATGTCTAAAATCTATGACATGAAAATATCAACAGCTCAACAATAAAAAGACAATCCAATGAAAATCAGGAAAGAACATGAACAGATACTTCACCCAAGAATTCATGCAGGCAGCCAGCAAACATATGAAGAAATGCACATGACCACTAGCCATCAGAGAGATGCAAATCAAAACTACAAGGAGATACCATTTCACCCAAGCAGTCATGACAATGCTCAAAAAACAGAGAACAAATGCTAGTGAAGCTGTGGGATGAAAAAATTTGGTGGGACAGCAAAATGGTACAACCACCGTGTGCATCTATACTATACAACGCTACAGTGCTTCTTTAAAAAGCTAGAAACATTAATACCATTTGATGCAGTAATCCCCCTCCCAGCTACACACCCTAGAGATGTAAGAGCAGTGACACCAATTGGCCTGGACATACCCATGTTCATCATAAAATTATTTACAATAGCCAACAGATGGAAACCACCTAAGTGCCCATCACTTAGCTTTGTTCACAAGGGCTATCATAATCACACTAAAATCTTTTACACTTAACACTCTTCACGCTAAGTTCTTACAAATTTACATTTCTATTCACAAGAACAAGCATCCTAAAAGCAAAAACATGACCACAATCCAAGTGCCCATTCATGGTGATATAGTCAAAAACAGTAACAACAAAACTAAGGTTGACTGTATATAGTGTCTGGAGTTTTATAAGAATTTAGATTCAAGCTCTCTACGTATTGCCAGGAAAAGATCAGCAGGAGAGTCTGTTCATTCCAAAGTAACTATAAACTCCAGGCTATCTTTTATGTAAAAAACTATGTGAAAGAAAAAAAAGTATCTGTATTTGCTTGCTTCTATGTGAGCACTAGTAAGATGCTCCTTACTAAGGAGGCTGGTTGTTTAAAGAAGCTGGGGAAGAGGCAGGGGCTGGCTGAGAACAAGAGTAGGAACAAGTCTTCATGAAGTAGACCTCTAACGGTCATACTGAGTTTCATATTTTGAAGGTGTCATCTATCAGAAAAACAATTTCCTGAAAACGACATAGTCTTTGTAAATACGATGTGACTCAATTGAGATATTAAGTGTTTTTACTAGGAATTCATGTTGGTAATAACACTCCTTGAAAAAGTCACAAAAGTATAAACTCAAGCTCTTCCTTAACAGTCACCAGGAGTATCAGCGTCTGTCTATCCATCTTCTCTGAGTTAAGAGACTGTACAATGACTGGACATTGAACACACTAGGGGTCGGCATGAATGGTTAAATGTCACAAGAATATCTAAGAACCTCCTCCAGATTTAAGGAAGCTTTAGAGTGACTTTAACATCAGTTAAAACAGGCATATGTCTGTCTTTGTGTTCATAGTCATTAAATGGAAAATTCTCAGTAGAAACACACCCAACGATGTAGGAAGTTTCTTCCAGTGGACACTGTACACTCAGAACTTCAATACGCACATCTCATACACTGAACTTCTAGCAAAAGAGAACATTTAAATTTTAAGACTATAGAGAACATTAAAAAGCCGCAGGGATTCAATACCAGCTCCAGGCAGATGAAATACCACCTCTAGGGAGGATAAAGACCTAGATTGGGGATTCGTGTGTTCCACACACGTGGAATCCTCAAGGCAAAAGCATTCCCCACTGGAGGAGAAAAAACAACGGGTCTAGAGATCCCACAAAGGATCCAGCTGTGCTCAATGTGCCCACCTGAATAACTCTGGTGGCAGGAGGAGAGCACCCCCCACCCAGGACCCCATAAACAGTTAGGGGCTCCACCTATGGACACCCACTGCCCTTTTCTAACCCGTAACACAGTGCGAGATGGGGAGCTGCAGATTCAGACATCACAGGAAATGCTGCAGTGCCCGCAGGAAGTCAGAAAACTGGAGAGAGACAGACGCACAAGGGTGGCCCTGGAGGGCCGGTCTCAGCTCCCCAGCCTGAGCCCCTCGGTCCTCAGAGCCCCTCAGCCCTCAGGCTCTGGTCAGGAGACTCTGTCATCCAGCACAGAGCACCAAGGCCCAGGGTGGGGATGGGAACACCCCATGGTGCCAGCTCTGAGAGACACATGAGGAAGGTGACCTCAGACATCCACATCTAGAAAAGCCACATAGGTACAGAGGAAGGGCCCCGGTACTGGGGAGCAGGGCCTTAGGATGGCCCCTAGGGTTCAGTCCCTCAACCTCCTTTGTTCTTCATTGAGGAAGCACTGTCCCCAAACACAAACCTGATCCCCCAACAATTCATATCCAGCCTCACCCACTTATACTAAAAAGAACTCAGTTTTCCAGAGAACTCACCATTTCCTCGCTGCCCCTTCTGGAGGTCTAAGGGAATGTCGCCTCTGAGCTCAAGGAGCCACTTCAGGACAAGGGAGGCGAGTGGAAGCAGAGCGCTGGGCAGTTTGGAGGCAGATGAGTATTTGCCCCACACACCAGTCGGAGCAGCTGAAATCCTTCCGTGGGTGTTACAGAAGTTCAAGATGGTTGCCCTGGGTCCCCAGCTGCCTGACTCAAGGAGCTCTCCCTGCCCCACACTGCAGACCTGAAATGGCAGAAGGATGGGAGGAGACAGTGGTGAGTCCGCAGGAGTGACGGGTGTGTGGCTTCCTCCCAGGCCGAGTGCCATGCTCTATCCTGAGGTCATCTGCACTGAAGGCCAACAGGCTCCAGCCTCCAGAGCCCACGCCTGCATTCTCCATGCACCTCCAGGGCCTCTTCCTACAACAAGATCACAGTCGGAGGAATTCACTTATCTCAGGGCAGAAGAAGCAACAGAGCCTGGCTAGACTGGAAAACTTGACCCTGATTTCCTGTATCCCTTATACATCACACATATACACTGCAATTTGATATTAACATGAAATACATTGCAATTTGATATTAACATGAGTGAATGTTCACAAAAAATGTATTTTTCAAGTCTTATTTTTGTCCTTCTTTATTCTCAAACCAGGACACCATCTTAATACAGCTCTTCTAGCCATAGTCTTTGTGACTTCTGCTGGATGTCTGGGTGGAATGACACAAATGTGACATTCTTATGGCCCACCAAGGGGATCAGATAGCGCAACCTTCCTTCCGATCAGTGGCTTAGGCTTCCTCATTGTCCGCCTTCCCTCGTTCATAACAAGCTGACACCATTCAATCATGCTTGTCATTTCCAAATCGTGCAGCACATGAACTGCTTAATGCCCGTCAGGGGACCTCACCAAGCCCGGAGTGCCCAGCATTGTTCTAAACGACCTGATTGCCTCTTCCAATCCGCATCACAGACCCTCCAACACCACAGCTTCCTTGGCTTCGATCAGCTCTTCTGTCATCAACGGATGGAGGATGCTGGGCTCTCTGCTGCCTCAGGGATTTACACTCAGTTTCCCCAACTGAAATCTTCTTTCGACCCCCACCCGTACCACATGCTCTCAGCCCCACAGAACCAGGCATGTAGCTAAATAAACTAATTTTCTGAATCTTTACTTAAGTCATTGTCCTTTTAACCAGTCTAACCTCTCGGGTTAGGTCTTTTTATTACAGGTATCACATGTCCCTGGTGTGTCATTATTTATTTAAAAAGGTCTCCCGTGATAGGCTACAAGTCTACGGAGACACTAGTTCCTTTTCTTGTTCCCTCTGGCCTACGTCATCGATCACTGAGGACACACACAGATTGTCAGCTGTTGCACACACTCTCCAGCAGCACCAGTCAGGGGACTGCCTCTGAAAATCCGATAAGGTGGCTAAAAGCTCGAAAAATGGTAAATACACATACGGGCCGGGCGTGACTGAGACCTGGTGCAAGGGACTGAAAGTGCTGGCACTGCGCGTGCGCGCGCCTGTCTGCATCTGCGTGTCATGGAGTAGTGTCAGATGACCACGAGCCCTATGGCTGAGGCCCGAGTGTGAAAAGAAAACACAGCGAGCCGCGCGGGGCCTCCAGGGTGGGGCAGGGGCGTTTAGACTCAAGCTAACTACCCCTGGCGTCCCCGAAGCCCCGAGTCTGCATTTCTCACCAGCTCCGGGTGTCGCGGGCACTGCGAGGCTGAGAATCACCCGTTTGCTCAGCGAGGGGTCCCGCGATGTTACCTGTTTCCTCACCGAGAGACGCAGGTCCGCCCCCGCTGCTCGGCGTGCAAAAAACGGCTGCGGCCGCCGGGCCGGGATCGCGCAAGAAGCACCGGCGGTGACAGCGCCCCGGCGACAAGAGGCCCCGAGGCTCCGGGAGGCGAAGAGACCGAGAGTAAACGGGAGAGTGGAGGCAGCGCCTCGGACCAGGCACCGGAGCCTGCGGGGCACCTGCCGGGGGAGCAGACCGGCTGGCGACGCAAGAAAAACTACCTCAGACCCAACCAGAAGAGCGACCAAAGGCAGCGGCCGACTTGGCCCGAGGACGTACACCGCCGCTTCCGGTTTCTGGACTCTCGGTGCCGCAGGGGAGGGGTTCCGGGCAGGAACACATAGGGTTCTAACGCAGGACCGTGTTGATCATTGGTGCCACCTGGTGTCCCGCTGTTCTTTCCTCTTTAGAAAAAAGTCTAGATTTTCTTCGCTGCCTGTATGAACTGAAACGCGGATTTCAACCATCAGAGATACCCTTGGGGAGCAAAGAAAGTTGGTATTTCCATATTAGGTCATTAGCAAAAAATTTACCATGCTCTTTGGAGAAATAATTTATTTGACCCTCATAAATATTGCCTACCTTTATAATAGCTGAAGTCTCTGCTCTGGCTTTTGTTTCCTGGTTCTGTGCCTCTGGTTTTTATCGGGTTCTTTCCCTAGGAGCTGGACACAGACACAGACACAGACGTTGCAAACCCAGTGTGATCTCTCCAGGAGCTGAGGGCCCTATAGAGAGGAGTTTTTCAAGCTAAGAGGCAGGACAATACCAACGTTCTGAGGGCCAGTAGGAAAAGGTAAAATACCTTTGAAAAATGACCAAGTTTTTCCTTAATTTTTTCACGTTTACATACATATGCTAAAGTGCAAAATGTGTACTGATCTTAGGTGTGCAATGTGATGAATATTTACATCGCGATACACACTCACATAAGTGAAATTTCCCAGCACGCAGCGCATATTCCCCAAGTGACCAGTGGTCTATTTCCAAAGATAATACTTCCCCGTTCTTGTACTTAATATAATTGGAATCATACTGTACAGGGTATATTGTGTCTGACTTCATCTAGTCAATATCTGTGAGATTTCATCTATGTTGTTGTTCATAGCAGTAATTTGTTTTCCTTGTTTTTACTATTTTATTCCAATGGATGAAGATATCATAATTTTTCTTATTCATTGTGTTTAAAATTTGAATTATAACCCAGCATATGGGTTATAATTGCTGAATATTTAGCGAGCACTTAGAAATGTCTTCTGCTATTATTGGATGAGGGAGCTCTGGTGGTGTAGTGCCTACAGCATTTGACTGCTAACCAGAAGACTGGTGGTTCAAATCCACCAGCCACTCCTTGAAACAAAGGTTGGGCAATCTACTTCCGTAATGATACTGCCTCAGAAACCCAAGGAGGGGTTGCTATGACCAGGATCCAACTCAACAGCAGTGAGTATTGTTGGGTGGAGTGTTCAATAAATGTCAAATAGGTCAAGATGGCTGAGGGCAGTGTTGTTCGGCTCTTCTACATACTTGTTGACTTTCGTATCTGCATGAATGTGGGAGAAGGATGGTAAGAATATAGTTTAGAAAAGAGAAATATGAGGTGAAAATGTTTTTTACGTACCCCAGGCTTTCAAGACTTGACTGGGAAATGTTGTACTAGGTTCATGTTATAATTGGGGGGGTGGTGGTAAATGACATTAATAGGTGTGTTGCTGAAGATCCTGTTGCACAAAATGGACCACTGATCCAATGCAGAATCTATCACTTCTTAGGCTTGGATTATTAGATAGATTTTTTCCCCATAATTTTGATCAAGAGAACAGAAAAGGGTATTTTACCTATTCATTATACCATTACCTATTCTTATAGGAAAGGGCAGTGAGGCAAGTTGGCCTTGAAGAGGTCTCACATACCATTACCTAAGATTGTTATGGTCAAGAAGGGTGAATACTGCAGTGTCTCAGAGTTCAATCTTGGGAATCTAAATTCCAACTCTTCCATATAAGCATTTTATTTTTTATTGTGACATGGGTGGAAGTTTACTAAGCAAATTCATTTTCCGTATAGTCCATACACATTGTTTCATAACATTGAATACAATTTCCATAATGTAATAACTGTCTTCCCACTTCCTCCCTGTAGTTACTCCTTTCCTATGCATTCCTGCCCTCTGAGCTATCTCCCTGTGCATATACTGCCCTTCTGTTCTCCCATGAATGATCCCTCTAGGGAGAGTATCTGCCTGATGTAAACGATCATCTTATATGCCTGTCTACTGTTTGGCTAGAAGCCACAGGAGTGAATTCAATTCCAAGCCTGAAGGGTGAGGAGCCAAAGTCTCAGAGGTTTCACCAGGCTTGATCAGACCAGTAACAGTTGTCTTTTTGTGTGGGTACGTGATTTTGAGTTTTGTTCCATTGTTCTCCCACTCTATTCAGGATCTCCTGCACTGATCCTTTTCTATGTAGTGGACAGTGGTAGCCAGGCACCATCTAGTTCTTCTGGTCTCATGGTCATATATGCCTAGGTTCACATTGTCCACAGTCCCTTGGACTAATTGTTTCCATGCATCTTTGGTTTTCTTCATTATTCTTTGCTCCAGATGAGGAGAGACCAACTGTCGCATCTAGATGGCCATTTGCAAGCTTTTAAGACCCCAGTCACTACTCACCAAAGCAGGATGCAGAACAATGTTTTTGTGTAGTATATTATGCCAATTGAGCTTGATGTCCCCATGACCATGGTACCTGGCCCACAGGTCCAACAACTACCTACATCAGGATCACTAACTCTGGCTAACAAATTATCATAACTTTGCCATTGTTGTTGTTATGTGCCATCGAGTCGGACCTGACTCACAGCCACCCCTTCTTGGGTTTCTGAGGCGGTATCACTGTGGAAGTAGACTGGCCAACCTTCCTTCCGAGGAGTGGCTGGTGGGTTTGAACTACCTGGTTAGCAGTTAGTTCTATTTATATGGCCATTATTACCCAATGCTTTACATCTTTATGGAAGCAGACTACCTCATTTTCCTTCTATAGAGTGGCTGGTGGCTTTGAACCACCAACCTTTCTTTAGCAACCAAATGCCTTAACCACTGCACCACCAAAGCTCCTTGGTCCCCTTACTAAGAACTTTTCTTTCCCCGCTGTTGTCCATTGGTCTCATTACATTGATGATGTCATGTTAACTGCTGAAGATGTTTCTGATATAGGATTGTCTAAACACTCTCATCACCCACCTATAGGGGTTGTTGTTGTTGTTGTTATGTGCCGTCGAGTCAGCCCTGACTCATAGCGACCCCTCCTTGGGTTTCCGAGGCAGTATCGCTACGGAAGTAGGATTGCCCAACCTTCCTTCCAAGGAGTGGCTGGTGGGTTTGAACCACCCGCCTTCTGGTTAGCAGTCAAGTGCCTTAGCCACTATGCTACCAGAGCTCCCTATAGGGGAGAGGACCCAAAAGGTATAGGATTGATAATGTCTGTAAAATTCCTTAGGGGTCCATCCCACGTGTCATATGGGTTAAGACTGCTGTGTCACCTGAAGCCCTAGTCATTAAGGTACAAGCTTACCTACCCTTAAGACTCCAAAATCAGTGTAGGGCCTTGTGAGTCTCTTGGGCTACTGAAAGGTATTTTTACCCTACTTGACCCAATGCATGAGACTTCTCTATTGACTGGTAAAATGATCCCACAACCCAGGCTGCCATCCTCCTGGAGCAAACTCCTCTCTCCCCCAAGACAGGGAAGACCCATTGCAAGCAGATGCCTGGTACACAGCTGGCTCTAGCCAAGGTATGTGAAACTGGGTCAGGGCAAATCAATCAACAGGTTGAATTAAGGGCTGTGAGGATGGAAATCACTCACTACTCTGCTCTATAACCCTTTGTAAAACAACTAGATGGTAGCCTGTGGGTTAACTATGTGCTTGCCCAAGGGGATATGGAGCAGTGGAAGACAACGGGCAAGGTCTAGTGGGGAAGAGTCCTGTAGCAGGGCATCTGGGATCTCTTACAAAAAAGCTGTTTTTCATGTAGCAGTCTATTCACATCTTTTCCCATGAGGGAACCAAGAAACATGTTACAGCACAAGTTAGAAAACTGTGTCAAGAAGAGGGAGCTGCCCACAGGATTCTCCAGAAAAGCAGACACCATAGTCCCCATGTTCGCTAGAAAACAGTCAAAGAAACTGATAGAACAAAATAGTTGTTTGGGGGCTTCTGTATAAAATTGCAGAGTCTGCTGATGACAACACCAATGTCTGTGGTCCCCAATCGTGGAGAGATACATAAAGGAACACAGCTAGTAACTGACTTGTGGTTAGATTATCAAGCAAGACTTCCCTGATGGAATGGGCCAAAGTGCTCCCTGAGGCTTTGAGGTTGATCAATTTGGCTCCCACTGGGGCCTTTAACCAGACTTGGAGGTCCAAGTGACACTCCAACCATGATACGAATGACATCACAGGCTATAGGTTGTTGCCAGAACAAAGAAGCATGCTACTCTGAAAACATCAGGAACTAGTGATAGGAAATGGAACTATCTATTGGAGCAAGAAGGGTAGATTGGTTACCTCTAGACTTGGAGTTACTAATTGGCCTAGCATGGAAACCCACCATACTGCTGGACAAATGGCCTCAACTGTTGTTGTTATGTACTGTTGTGTAGGCCCCAACTCATAGCAACCCCTCCTTGGGTGTCTGAGACGGTATCACTATGGAAGTAGATTGCCCAACCTGCCTTCCAAGGAGTGGCTGGTGGGTTTGAACCGTCACCCTTCTGGTTCAATAGTCATGCTTTACCTAGAGGTGGACGATAGTTATACCATGAAGCATAGAAGTGGGTCTCCTTTTCTGGCATATAATGAAATGGATGACTTTACTCATTGTTCTGGTTCCCTAGTGCTGCTCTGACAAGAAATATACCACAAATGGGATGGCCTTAACAAACAGGAGTTTATTCTTACAATTTGGAGGCTTTAAGTCCAATTTCAAAATGCCAAGCTCTAAGGGCTGGGTGAAAGCCCCTCAACCTTTGGGTCCAGCTCTGCCTCCTGCTCCCGGCCCAATGGAGCTAGAGGCATTTATTCACTCAGACACCTGCTGGCTCCTGAGGCTGAGAAGCCCCAAGGTTGACAAGTAAAAAGGCACAGTCCTGATGTTACCAAACCATATGACAGGCCATTAACTTAAGTCCATTGTAAGTCCCAAGGTTGGCAGAGCACAGCAGGCTGCTGAGCAATGACACAGCTTCATGCAGGGTCCAAGCGTGCCATAGGCTAGAGACCATTGCCAAAGCTGATTCTTATATATGGGACGCAGACTACACACCCAAAGCAGCTACTCAGTGCTTGTGGTAGATCCCACCATGGAGCTGATTGCTAGTCTCATCATGGGGAATACCTACCACCAGCTGCCCAGCCACTCAACCAGGCCCAGCCAAGTCGATACACAAACATAACCACCACACTCATAAATGCTAAAGTGACCCTCCTGTGGCAGCAACTATGGTACACTCAGTTGGAGAAAGTGACCCGACAGACTTTGTACTCACCATCCAAAGCGAAGCCACCAAAGTGATCCTAATAGGGTGTTTACCCTTCTTGATGTCTACTAAATATTTCCAACTATAGCTATGTCCTACTCTACTTTCTGCCCTTCAGAGCCACCAAAGTCTTTCTAGAGTGGGTACAGAGCTTCATCAAAGTCCACTACAAAAGCAGTTGGTGTATCTGTGGACAGGTCCCCTTCTTAAGCACGGAAGGCTTGATTTTCTGTGTGAACTGATAGGCACCATGAGAGATACAGGGGGCCCTGTTAAAGTCCTCTGTGACTAAATGGGCCATGACAGGACAGGGAAGGCAAAATGGCAACAAGTTTAAAAGGGGAAAATAGAGTAGTTTTGTCATAAAGTAGAATGTCTGGCTGAGCCAGAATGTGAAAGATAATAAAAGCTAAACTTGAGGGTAGCTATTAAGTTGTAAAAGATTTGAGAAGAAGTGAAATATACTTACTGAATTTATAATACCTGAAAATGAGCTTGGAAAAAAAGAAGGAAATGTTTTGAAAATTTTACAATACTAGATCCGTTTTGGTGGATTTATGCATAAGATGGAAAAAGGGTGGTGAGTCTTTCATAGCAACATGTTACATGAGTAATATACTTTTATCTTCTGTATCTGTTTCAGTTGGTTTCTCATTTCTTTGTTGAAAAGGGTCTGTGTAGCTTGTCTGCCTGTTCCACCATCTTGACAGAAGTCTCAGTTCATACACTTTTATTAAAAGGGATTAAGTGATGTGGACCAAGTGCAGTGTTTTCCACTGATGTGATTACCTTTTGATTATTCTTATTCCTGCCCTTGGCTCCTAAGAAATAATATGACACATTGAAGCTCTGGCCAATTTTACTAAACAGGCTGTTGAACAACAGCAAGGAAGGCATGTAGCTATTTACTGGCAAACCTACCCAGATGTGGAAGGGTGTTCTCCACAACCAGATGGCTCCAGAAGTTCTGGCATGTGCTCAAGGCAGGACCTGTACCTTACCGAAGACTGAATGTTGTACCTATATACCACATGATCTCTAGGACATTACTGATTCATTAGGTCACATGAGGAAACAGATAGAGGCCCTGGACACACCTGATGGCTGGTCTGCTGTGCCCGAAGGTTTTCCTCCTTCCACTCTGGTGAAGCTGGTGAAGATTTTTACTGGGTGTCGACCTTCTCCTGTGTATGCACTTCGTTTGCTGTGTTTGCCTATATTGCTGCTGAAGCCTGTGCCTCCAGCTGGAAGAATTTTGTGTTTCCCTACCTACATAGTTGTGATGGTTCACCTCAAGGCCCTCAAGGATTTGCAGGAAAAAGGCGCATGGTAGACTGTGAGAGTCAGCATCAAGGGGTGCACTGTAGAGGAATAGGTTTTTAGGAGGCTGAATATGCTATGCTCTTGCTTGCTCCCAGCTCATGCATATTTGCTAAAGCAATCTTATGTAACACTTGCTGAGGAGGGCTTGGCAGTTGGGGACCATAGTGCTATGCCAACTATGTTTGATAGACCCATAAAAATCCCTTGTTGTTGTTGTTGTTGTTGTTTGCCATCGAGTCGGCCCCGATTCATAGCGACCCCTCCTTGGGTGTACGGGGCAGTATCACTATGGAATTACATTGCCCAACCTTCCTTCCGAGTAGTGGCTGGTGGGTTTGAACCGCCAGCCTTCTGGTGAGCAGTCAAGTGCCTTAGGCACTATGCTACCATAAATATCCGTAGTTCTCCAAAACTCAAAATCATTCGGAGGAAAAAAAAAGGGGGGGGAGGGCGGGGGGAACCAGGTTTGCTGGTCCAATAGAGCCTGGTGGAACCACTGAGACTATGGCCCCTAGTTGCCCTTCAGATCTGGAATTGAACCCACCCCTGTGGTTTCCAGCCAAACAAAAGACAGGCATATGAGTTGAACATTTACCTCAAGTAGATACACTCCTTGGAGAGAACAATCATGGGAGAAAGAAGGGCTGCTTATGCACAGGGAGACAGCTCAGAGGGCTGTCTGAGGGATGGGCACAAGAGAAGAGGTAACTATGGGGAAGAAGTGGGAGGGGAGCTGTTGCATTGTGGTAAACTGTGGTCAATGTCATGAGACAAAGTATATGTGAACCACTGTATGGAAAGTAAATTTGGTCTGTAAACCTTCACCCAAATCACACACACACAAAAAATTCCTAGTTCCCTCAGAGAGGCCAATCAGGGAATCGCCTATGTAAGCCCTTAATAAAACTCATATTATTATCCTGGAGCTTCCAGCTTCATTCTTCAGTGTGTCAACAACCTCCATATTTGGAGGCAAAATCAATTACTATTCATGTCCAGACAGCAAGGTAGGACGTTTCGCAGCATCCTTGGTCTCTGCCTTGGTTCTCTAGTGCTGCTATAACAGAAATAACACAAATGGATGACTTTAACAAACAGGGACTTATTTTCTTACCATTTAGAAGGTGAAAACTCCGAGTTCAAATTGCCAGCTCCAGGGGCAAGAACTCTAGATGAAGGTCCCTCAACCTTGGGCTTCAGCTTTGCCTCTAGTTCCCGGGCCACTAGAGCTGAAGGCTTTTTCTGACTCACATGGCTGCTGGCTGCTGAAGCTGATGAACCCACGATCGACAAATAAAACGGCACAGTGCCAAGATGAGCAGACAACATGCAAGGCCACTACTTCAATTCCAGAAACAATCCCAAGATTGGCAGTCAACACAGCAGGTCACTGAAGTGAAGCTTTGACCAAATTCAGGATACAGATGTGCCAAAAGCTAGAGACTTTTCTCAAAGTTTCTACTTATTTACTGGAAGTAAGCCACACCTTGAAGGCACCTACTTAGCTGCTCACAGCAGATTCCACCATGGACTTCATTACCAATCTCATCGTGGAGAATAACTACATCCAGATGCCTAGGCACTCAAAGCTGTGACCCAGCCAAGTTGACATACAATCTTAACTACTCCAGCCTCTAAAACACTAGGTGTTATTAGGACATGTCTCCCTCCCAGTTATGACTATAAAAAATGTCTCAGATAGTATTAGAAACCTTCTCAGGTAGAAAATGGCTCCCACTTGAGAATGACTGATGTTCTGGTTACCCAGTGCAACTCTGACAGGAATATACCACAAATGGGATGGCTTGAACAAATAGGAGTTTATTCTTACAATTTGGAGGCTTTAAGTCCAAGTTCAAGTGCCAGGCTCTAGGGATTGGGTAAGCCCCTCAACCTTGGGGTCCAGCTCTGCCTACTGCTCTCAGCCCGCTGGAGCTAGAGGCTTTTCTTCACTCAGACAGGTGCTGGCTGCTGAGACTGACAAACCCAAAGTTGACAAGTAAAATGGTACAATCCCGATGTTACCAAAACACATGGCAGGCCACTAATTTAAGTCCATTGAAAGTCCCAAGGTCGGCAGAGCATGGCAGGCTGCTGAATGATGACATGGCTACATGCAGGGTTCAAGCATGCCATAAGCTAGAGACCATTCCCAAAGCTGCTGCTTATATACAGGAAGCAGAACACATCCCTAAAGCTGCTACTCAGCTGATTGTGGTAAGTCCCACCATGGAGCTGACTACCAGTCTCATCGTGGGGAATAAATACCACCAGCTGCCCAGCCACTCAACCAGGCCCAGTCATGTTGACCCACAAACTTATCCACCACAACTGATAAAAGGGGAGTGTCTTTGAAAGAAAAAGTAAAAATTTAAAAGAGCTAAAATCATAAAATGGGGAGGGGTATATTACTGTCCCATTTAGGAATCATAGGGAATATAATCAGTGATTGGTCTTGCATTAAAATAAGGCTTGGGTACCAGAGTTGGAAGTTCTGTGAAGCCTGGACAAGCTGAGAGAACACTAGGTTTTATTCTCAGCCCCTATGCATTTAGGGATACCCCATGAGGGATGAAGAGGGCAGAGGCTAGGTTCCACAGATTATAAACATCCACTATTGAGAGATGAGAGGATGCCACCCAGTGTCTGCTATGTACAACAAAATGTCAAGGCACAGATGGAGGACAGCCTCATCTTTCTCCCATTAAGTGTCAGGTAAGCTCAAACAGCCAACATTTTGGTTTTGATTGTTGTTGTTATATGACGTCGAGTCAGACCCAACTCATAGCAACCCCTCTTTGGGTTTCCCAGGTGGTTATCACTACAGAAGTAGATTGCCCAACCTTCCTTCCGAGGAGTGGCTGGTGTGTTTGAACCGCCAGCCTTCTGGTTAGCAGTCAAATGCCTTAGGCACTACACCGCCCGGAGTCCCCAGCCCCCCCTTACTTAGGGTTCTCCTTTCAGTTCAATAATCCTCTGGAATGACTCCCATAATAAAGAAAAGGCCATTGTCATGATAAAAACTTTGTCATGATAAAAACATTGTCATGATAAAAACATGATAAAAAGGCACTACACTACCAGAGCTTCCTTGGTTTTGATACTAAGAACAAATAGTCAGGAGATACTGAACATGATGGATAGTAAATGATTGGTGGCATGATGGATCAGAAAACAGAGGGACCTGGAGCTGATGGGAAGGGATACATTGTTCACAGTAATGCAGAACATAGACACGTGGGTGGGTATGGGAGCAGAAAATACTGTAAGGAGAGACAGGAAATTGAGGAAGTCCACATTTGATTCCTTCTACATGGATTCATTTATTGATTTATTTGCTTATTCATTAAATTATTTTTGGCATCCTAACTATGTATACACATCAGTTTACTTCAATCCATTTGCCAATCTTCTCCACAATTCCTCCAATCATACTATACATTAGTTGGGAAATAAGTTTTAAGTTCAGGTGATGCTTAATGGCTTCAGCTACTTACTATCTATGCCAAGGAGCCACAGAAACCTGCTTCACTTGCCAGCTGTGTCATATGGAAATGTGAGGTTCCTTAATTGTTTAGTTCTGACACCAGGCACACCATACAGACACCCACAATACTACGCTAGACCTCCTAAGTTAAAACAGACACCGGTTGTAAGTATGGATATCCAATGACTCCCAATTCGATCTGCTAACAAAAAGTCAGAGGGCTCCCTCTGATCCCTGAATATCAGCCTCAAAATCAGGGGTTCCCAGCCCATGGGTTTCCCAGGCAGTATCTCTACAGAAGTAGATTGCCCAATCTTCCTTCTGAGGAGTGGCTCATGGGTTTGAACCACCAGGCTTCTGGTTAGCAGTCAAATGCCTTAGGCACTACACCGCCCTGAGTCCCCAGCCCCCTTACTTAGGGTTCTCCTTTCAGTTCAATAATCCTCTGGAATGACTCACATAATAAAGAAAAGGCCATTGTCATGATAAAAACTTAAACATGACTAAGAACAATGCAAATGATAGGACACATGGGGAGGGCTCCTGGAGGCTCCCAGTAAAGAGCTTCAGGTCCCAAGGACAGGCTTTCCTCCACATGGATGGATGTTTCTCACCAACCAAAAAGCTCCCTTTAACCTCCCACTACTGTGCTTTATTAGCCAGTCCTGCAGGAAAGCTCAATGATGCCAGTGGTCAGAAAGTAATGAACAAACTATAATGGGGACATGTCCAGAAATACAGGCACCTACTAAAAGCAACTTCTAATAACCAAATAAAGGGCACTCTAAGCAAGAAAAGGAAAAGAACAAGTGACATATATTAGCCTATTAAGGCATTCCCTGGATTACGAATGTCCAATCTGCACGCAATCTATAGTTACTATGTATCCCTCGTAAGTCCTATCATAAATGAAAAACTGTCTTGCAGGAACTCAGGTCCCATATACTTTGTCCACTGGTGATGCAGTGTCTTCCCACTTCTTGCTCTCATTTATCAGACCTAGGCAGAGGTTGCTGCACCCATGACACTATGCTTGGAGGCTCGCTCTGAGCCACACTCTCCCTGTAACTCATGTGTCCCCACTGAGTTAATTCACAGGCGCAGTGCGCAAGAAGATAACCTCATGGACTCCCCAAGTCAGGAGTTGGAGAATACCAAGAGGGTATCCAATATATCGAAAAAACAAACAAGTACTACTTTGTAACTTGCTTCAAAACATAATTACTATTGTATTATTTTGTAATATGGAATTACGTTAAAGATATTTTGGTGTATCTGGAAGTATCTCTTTAATGTTCTGTGAGTGTGGAAAGGTATGCTATATACTAATGCAAACATCTGACTAACTGATGTTACATAAGAACTGTACCTAATTGTTCTGACTTATGTATAAATTCAATTTACAGACAGACTTAGGCATGGAATTCATTTGTAATCCAGAGACTGCAAGTACTGTTACAAGCAATCTGTTAAATAAATAAAAGGGAGAAAAGGGAAAATTAATTCTTTCAGAATAACCATAATTAACATAGAACACTGGAACAGAAAACACAATTTGGTAAGCACTATAAGATAATTAATCATAGGTAATAACAAATACTGAGAAATTTAATTTTCTAATGGCCATTCTGAAATTTGCTGTTTGAAGTTATAGCAGTAAGGATGAAAGATCCAACTTAGACGTAGTCTCTCCACTTTGAGTTTGTCATATGAAGTAAGTTGTGAGGAACAACCAAAGACCTTCCTATATTCCTTACGTTCGTAAGATTCTCCACTGTGTATTCTACATGTAGTAAGGATTGAGGCTTCACTAAAGGCCTTCTCACTTTCTTACGCTCATAAGGACTCTCCACTGTGTGTTCTTCTATGTGTAGTGAGGTTTGAGGCCTGACTAAAGGCTTTCCCACAGTCCTTACATTTATACGGCCTTTCTCCACTGTGAGTCCTTTTATGTATAGAGAGGGAGTAAGCATGACTAAAGGCTTTCCCACACTGCATACATTCATAAGGCCTCTCTCCACTGTGAATTCTTCCATGTGTAATGAGGTATGAGGCTTGCTTAAAGGCTTTCCCACATTGCATACATTCATAGGGCCTCTCTCCACTGTGAGTCTTTGTATGTTGAGTGAGGTATGAGGTCTTACTAAAGGATTTCCCACATTCCTTACATTCAAAAGTCCTCTCTCCAATGTGCGTTCTTACATGTGCAGTGAGGGATGAGGAACAACTAAAGGCTTTCCCACATTCCTTACATTCCAAAGGTCTCTGTCCACTGTGAGTTTTTAAGTGTTCAGAGAGATAATAGGAATCACTAAAGTCTTTCCCACAGTCCTTACATTTGTAGGGACTCTCTCCATTGTGTGAACTTATGTGTTTAGTGAGGTGAGAGTAACGCCTAAAAGCTTTCAGACATTCCTTGCTTTCATAAGGTCTCTCCACACTGTGAATTCTTCCATGTGTAGTGAGGTTTGAGGCATGCCTAAAGGCTTTCCCACACTGCTTACATTCATATGGCCTCTCTCCACTATGAGTTTTTAAGTGTACAGAGAGATAACAAGAATGACTATAGGCTTTTCCACAGTCCTTACATTTGTAGGGTCTCTCTCCACTGTGCGTACTGACATGTTTAGTGAGATGAGAGGAACTCCTAAAAGCTTTTCCACATTCCTTACATTCATAAGGCCTCTCTCCACTGTGAATCCTTCCATGTGTAATGAGGTAAGAGGCTTGTGTAAAGGCTTTCCCACATTCCTTACATTCATAGGGCCTCTCTCCACTGTGAGTCCTTTTATGATCAGTGAGGTGTGAGGCCTGATTAAAGGCTTTCCCACATTCCTTACATTCATAGGGCCTCTCTCCACTGTGAGTTCTTCTATGTTGAGTGAGGTGTGAGGCCTGACTAAAGGCTTTCCCACAGTCCTTACATTCATAGGGCCTCTCTCCACTGTGAGTCCTTCTATGTTGAGTGAGGGAGGAGGACTGACTAAAGGCTTTCCCACATTCCTTACATTTATAGGGCCTCTCTCCACTGTGAGTCCTTGTATGTTGAGTGAGGCGGGAGGCCTTACTAAAGCCTTTCCCACATTCCTTACATTCATGAGGCCTCTTTCCACTGTGAGTTCTTGCATGTGTAGAGAGGGCTGTGGTCTGTCTAAAGGTTTTCATACATTTCTTATATGGATAAAGCATTCTTGTAAGTGTAATGAGGGATGAGGAACAATGAAAGGCTTTCTCACATTCTTTACATTCATGAGGCTCCTCTCCACTGTGCGTTCTTAAATGTGCAGTGAGGGCTAAGGGATCCCAAGAGGTTTTTTCACATTCCTTATGTTCATGGTGTATTTCTCTATTGTGAGTACTTACGTGGTTAGTGAGGTGTGAGGAACACCTAAAAGCTTTACCAGACTCCTGACATTTACAAGACCTTTCTCCATTGTGAATTCTTCCATGTGTAATAAGAATTGAGGCTTGCCTAAAGGCTTTCCCAAATTCCTTACACTGACAAAGCTTATCTCTATCATGAAATCTGTTACATAAAATAAGGGAAGGACAACTATAGATTTTACAACATTGTTTACAGTCATACTTATGACCTCTCAAATGTGTCTGAAAGATTGAGAAACTACAGAAATCTTTCCCATATTCATTACATTCAAAGTGTTTCTCACCAGTCAGTGTTGTCACAGGATTCTTAATGGTTGACATACAAATGACATCCTTCCCACATACCTTACATATATAGGGTTTCTTTCCAGTAAGAGTTCTCATAGGAGTGTTGAGATGAGAGGGACAATTGCAGGTTTCTCCATGTTCCTTACACTGACTGATACTGTATCCAGGATGAGCTCTTGTATGCTGCATATGTGAGGAGTGATCCATGAAGGCTTTTCCACACTCACAACATTCAAAAGGATTTTCTTGTGGAGAATTTCCGTGTAGCCCATTAAGATCTGTTCTCTGGCTAAAGATTTTCCCACACTGATTGCCTTCATTATTTCCAAAAAGATTCTCTACTGTAGGATTTCTGTTAAAAAATAGGCAATATGATTCAACTTCACCATTAGTAAACACAAGAATGGGTATCGATTTTGCCTCAACTTGTCTATTATTTTACAGGTTAAAACATGTCATAGAAATACTACCATTAGTGTTGCTGTTTCTATAAAATATGAGACTTTCTGATCATTGTGTCCAATGGGAATAGGTTTCTAATCCTTGCTATCTGACTTTCATTCATGAAAATGGTGCATTGTGGAAATTCTCTAAGGAAAAAATTTTACAGCAAAGTTTATGTATACAAGCATAAAAATATGTACATATATATATTTGTATGTAACAGGACTTCAAACTGGTTCACAATGAGCCATTGCTCAAAAATAGCCTACTTAAATGAGGGATGCGTACGTATTGCATAGCCTCAAATTGGCTGATGGTCAGATTGTGACTCAAGTATTTAACAAACAGCATTGCCCTGCTCAAAGATGGCTGCTGACCCCACCATGTTGAATGTGTAATTCTCCAGACTCCTAGCAATAATCCAGTCTTCCACATGGATCCCTAAGATACCAGGGGCCTGATGCAGCATATTGGATGACTGGGAGGATGGTGCAGAGTAGTACACATTCAAATGGGCACAGCTGGGTACCATCTTTGAGCAGGGCACCACTGACTGTTTCCTATTTGGGTCAAAATATAACAGGGAACAGATGTGCTTGCTATGCAAAGCATATACTGCCCTCATATACACTGGCAATTACCAAACCATTATAAACGGGTCCAAACCTTTGTTACATACACATCAACATATATGTTTATTTTAATGTCATGACACCTCAGAACTTTCTCTCAAGGCACTGTTTTCTCTCATTTAAGTAGCACTCACCTCAAATGCCTTCCTTCATTTCTATGTGGATCTTTAGTGCCATGTGATTCAAAGAATTCTCCTAACATGAAGGACCAGGTGTTATTCTTCATGAATTGTACCATTATATGTTCACTGGATAACTTATCTCCATCATGAAGGCTTCGAAAGACTGACACAATAATTCAAGTTGACGTTCACAATATGAAACAAAATAGAAAAGAACTATTAGGAGAAAAAAGCTGCTTTGAACAAAGACGGACTTAGCTACAGTTCACTGAGCACTTTGGCAATGGTTACAAAGTGATTTAGCAGCAAATACTTCCACGAGGATTGAGAGTGATGGTGACATACATGGGTGTTATTAACAGACCTAAGTACAAAGATATTGGACACAATACACATGTACCATTAGAAGAAGACAAGATTCTCCATGACCACAGGCGTGAAAAATGGTTAATGTCAGGAAAATAAGCTCAGCTATCTGTGAAGTTGAGTTCTCACAAAAACAGAAGACTTTTCCTAGCTGACTAACTGCAATGTAATTCCAACTGTTCAAGGCTATCCTGTAAAAATTTCTTGTTGTGGTGTTTTCTGCTACAGTAGTCCTCAACTCCTACCTCTACTGTTTTTCCCTGGCTTCTCTGGGAAAAGAAATTGGTAGAGCTGTGTGGTGCTCATGTAGAAATGCATCATGAAGAGAGACAACGAAGAGCAATGAACATTTTCTCGAAACTCAGCCAATACTTTGCTCTTCAGGGTCTCTGAAAATGGATAGGGTCAGTTTATTTCCACCAAAATAAGCGTGTCAAACTCATAATCAACACTGGAAAACTCTACAAAGTTCCAAACCACAAATACCTCAGTGCTATAAAATGACCCCTGAACCCAATGCACACACTTACAATACTTAAAGAGGCAGGGGCATTTTAAATGTGAGAGAAATGAAAACTCACTTTAACACACAGAGCATAGTGTTCATGGGGAAGCCTGCGTATTGAACCACACAGACCAATGGACTATGCCTGCTTTATTTAACAATTTATTCCCATAACTTGGCCTGAATACTACAGCAAAGTAGAGAATAAAATATTTTTGTTCGCCAAAATCATAAATTTAAAAAATAACGCAAGCCTTACCTACTGAGCATAGGTGTCTGAAGGTTTCCATCATGACATCTCTATAGAGTTTCCTCTGAGCAAGATCCAGCAATTCCCACTCTTCCTGGGTAAAGACCACAGCCACATCCTCCAAGACCACTGAGTCCTAAAACATCCCACACATCGTGGATCAGCAAGGTACCATGGACTCCAATGTGTACAAGAACAAAGAGTGAAGCTGACAGTTTTATGGGACTGAGAATACGTAAGGATTTGACACAGGATTCTGTTCTACCAAAGTCCACTGGAGAGGAGAGTCATCTGCTTCTGTCCCTTCACTAACTACATTCAGTTCCTCACTGATTGTCTCCTGCCTCAGAGACTTCCAACACACTGAAATCACCTCTGCTCAGTTTGACTGCAACCAAGTGAAGTCTTGCTTCTCTCTCTTCATGCTCTCATTCATGTAAGACACACAGTTTCTTGTGAACAATTATACTTACTTCCATAAGACCCACCAGAGTACACAACAAAACATAAAGCACATAGGGAAGGCTGGATGTGTTATTAACAAGTGGGAAACACTCCAGAACGGTAGTGGTTCTTTTTGTCTGCCACAAGCATGGGAGGATAAGGGCCGACACACACAAACGAAAGTACCAGGCTCTGAGCTGGTCACACAAACAAACTGGCAACGCAAGGCTCTGAGCTGGTCACACAAACAGGCAACCCAAGATCCTAGCTGATCACACCCACAAACTTGCAACCCCAGGGGCTGAGCTCACGCAGACAAATGGGCAACGTAAGGTCTGGAGCTCATCACACAATCCAACTGAGAAGCCCAGGCCGTGAGCTGGTCACACAAACAGGTAACCCAAGGTCCTGAGCGGGTCACCCACACAAACTGACGACCCCAAGCAGTGAGCTAGTCATACTTTCTTGAACTCCAGGACATCAAAAGGTGATGGGTCCTGATACTGAAGAAATAATATTGTATTGAGGAATTATGAGTTTTTCCATGTCAGTCACCTATTTTTCAAGAACTCAGTTGTTCTACCACCTCTCAGTCCTTTTCATGGAAACAGGCAAACGTAACAAGTTGAAAAGAGCTCAGGTGACACAGGAAACATGAGGATCTACATCTTTAAACAACCATCAAGTTTTGGTATTGGATGTAACAGTACACTAATTACATATTAGGGACTGTTGCCCTCCACAATCATGAATGCATGGATCCTCACAGAGCACAGTTCAGCGCTGTAAGATGACAAAGCGCACAACCTCTGCAGAAACAAGAACAGCAGGTCCTCATGTTTGCTGATGGAGAAGATGTCACGACTCTCATTTTGTAATATTGACACAAGATGAAAGTAATCAATGTGACCACATTATAAATGTAAACATTCTTGAATTGGCAAACATTTTCTTTTACGTACCTTCTACTACAAAAGAATTCCTTCTGTACCTAAGCTGAAGTATAGACACTTTACCTATAAAATTTTCCAAGAAGACTAGGAAGCAGAGACATACACACAAGCCATCTAGATGCTCCACTGTAACACTCTATATTTGCAGTCCTCAGAAAGTGCATAGTCATGACCACCTGTGTAGCCATGACTTCCCAGGTGTGTCAGATGCCTTCTGAAATAGCACCAACCCCACTGGCTTCCTCCTCCAGTGAAGAGAGAAAGGCTGCTACACTGCACTCCAGGTGCTCCCACAGAACAGCTCCAGAGGAGAGACACCTCCCATCAGGGACACGCTGGGGGGAGCTGTGTCATCCGTAATGAAACATGGTACAATGGTGTCACAACAAACTCAGCTAGACCCAAATTCCACAAGTTTCCTCCACTGGGAAATAGGCCAGGTTACATATCCTGAAATCTTCAAAACCCTAATATTCATTATATGATGTAGTAATGATGCAATGTTGCAGCTACTGAAGAACTAACATTTGTGAACAGTTTTGGAAAGAGTTTTCCACGCACAAGCTCATTTGTATCATATGACCTTCCTAAGCAGATATTACTTCAAATAGTCCCTGTTGTTGTTGTTGTTGTTGTTGTTGTTATGTGCTGTCGAGTCGGCCCCGACTCATAGCGACCCCTCCTTGGGTTTCCGAGGCAGTATCACTACGGAAGTAGGATTGCCCAACCTTCCTTCCGAGGAGTGGCTGGTGGGTTTGAACCGCCAGCCTTCTGGTTAGCAGGCAAGTGTCTTAGCCACTATGCTACCAGAGCTCCTCAAATAGTCCCTAGCTGAGTAAAACTAGAGACATTCAATAACATGCTTACTGTTGCCCACAGGGAACACTGCTGAGCCAGGGTCACAAGGGCAATTTGTATTGGAAGCCTAAATTCCTACAACTCATTTCTGTTCACATACCGTTTTATTGTTGCTTTCTGGTTGTTATTCCCCAGTGACACCATGGATAATGGAGATCCCTGCTGGACATTAGAGAGAAGAAACACAGGAAACAGTGTATTCAATTAACATCACCTCTGGTGATCTTCTCCTGGCAAAGCCCTGGGTCTCAGATAAGCTGTCATCCCTTCAGATTCTTAACTGTGGTATTTTCATGGATGAAAACTGATTTAGGTCATACTGACAGCCTAGTTCATGTTCAGAAAGCAGATATAGCCATGAACAAAACAGAAATATTCACATGAACACGGGTTGTAAGTTCCTTGAGTGTGGACAGTCCATTTAAATATTTAAATACACATGTACGGAGCTCTGGTGGTGTCGTTCCTAAGGCATTTTACTGCTAACCAGAAGGTTGGCAGTTCAAGAAACTGCAGCACATTGGGACCACAGTCGCAGGGGACATCAAGTTCAAATGGCATAACACATGACCCAGAAACATTGTTCCACATCCTACTTTGGCTAGTAGTGACTGGGATCTTAAAAGCTTGCAAACGGCCATCTAGATGCAACCAAGGGTCTCTCCTCATCCAGAGCAAAGAAAAATGAAGAAAACCAAAGATTCATGGAAACAATTAGTCCAAGTGACTGATACACCATGCGATCCTCTGCCTATACAATTATGAGACCAGAAGAACTAGATGGTGCCTAGCTACCACTGTCAACCACTTGGAGAGGGATCTCTGTAGGAGATCCTAGATAGAGTGGGAGAATAATGCAGAATAAAACTCAAATCATTAAAATAAAAAAGGTGGGGACCAGGTTTGCTGGTCTGATAGAGCCTGATAGAACCACTGAGACTATGGCTCCTAACTGCCCTTCAGGTCTGGAATTGAACCTGCTCAGAGGTTCACTCAGCACAGAGCACCAAGGCCCAGGAAGTGGATAGTAACACCCCAAAGTGCCAGCTCTGAGAGACACATGAGGAAGGTGACCCCAGGTGTCCACATCTAGATAAGCCACATATATAGAGAGGAAGGGCCCAGTAACCTTGGAGCAGATCCATGAACGCCTCCCAGGTCGCAAACCCTCGGCACCCTCAGCCACCTTTTTGCTTCACTGAGGAACCACAGTCCTGCAGCACACAGCTGGTCCCCCAACAATTCATATCCAGCCTCACCCATTTATATGAATAAGAATCCAGTTTTCTTAGAACTCACCATTTCCTGGCTGCACCTTCTAGAAGTCTAATGGAATGTCCCCTCTAAGTCTTCAGGAAGAGGGAGGGGAGTGGCAACAGAGCACTGGAGAGATGGAGGCAGATGAATGATGTCTGGTCCACACACCAGTCAGAGCAGCTGAAGTCCTTCCCTGGGATTTACGGATGTGCAAGATGGTCGCCCTGGTCCCCAGCTGCCTGGACTAGACGAGTCTCACCGCCCCACAATGGAGATCTGAAATGGAAGAAGGATGGGGAGCAGAGAGTGGTGAGTCCGCAGGAGTGACAGGTGCGTGGCTTCCTCCCAGGCTCAGGGCCCTGCTCCACCCTGAGGGCACCCGTACTGAAGGTGAACAGGCTCCGGCCTCCAGAGCCCAGGCCTACATTCTCCATGCAGCTCCAGGGCCTCCTCTTTCTGCAACATCACAGATGGAGGAATTCACTTATTCCAGAGCATGACAAGCAAACAGGCCTAGCCTAGAAACGGAACCCTGCTTTCCTCCAGCAGCCTGGGGTCCAAGGTAGAAGTTGTGCGTTCACCTATGTACCTTTTTCTCTTATAGATCAACACACGTGCTGCTGTTTAGGTGAATTTTCACCAAGAACATAATTTTTGAGTTCTCTAAGTAAACTCCTCACAGTTCATTCATTTTCAATTATACACAGATAAAACTGTTCTAGATGACTCACTTTTGGTACACTCCCTTTCTCTTCACCCAAATCAATTCTGGTAAGACCCCCAAGACTATGGCCCCTAGCTGCCCTTCAGGTCTGGAACTGAACTCACTCCTGTGGCTTCCAGCTGAACAACAGACAGGCATATGGGGTGAACATTTTAAACATTTAGATACACTCCTTAGAGCGGTAACTCCTTAGAATGATGAGAGTATAGAAGAGCAGCATTTGCACAGGGAGACAGCTCAGGGGGCAGGACTGCATAGGAAAGAAGGACACAGGGAAGAGGTAACCACAGGGAGGAAGTGAGACATTATGGGGAATTGCTGTCAATGTCATGAAACAAAAGGTGTATGAACTGCTGTGTAGAAAATGAATTTGCTCTGTAAACTTTCACACAAATCACTGTAAAATTTGAAGGAGAAAAAAACCTTCTGTATACTGGTTGCAACAATGGGCTCAAGCATGGCAATGACTCTGAGGGTGGCACAGGACTGGGCAGTGTTTTCCTCTGTTGTACACAGGGTCACTGTGATTCAGAGCTGACTCAATGGCACCCACAACAACACTGCTTTGTAAACATTTTTTACTTTCATTTAAACCATTGTAATATGTGATTGGTATTTTTTGTTGCTTTTCCAATTCTTTTTTTTTTTTTTCTTCCCCTTGAGGTTGTTTTTTCATTCTCAAACCATGACACCACCAGTCCCCAAGATTTTGAGAAATCAGGATTACTAAGCACTTCATCTTTCAACCTTATAACAAATATATCAACAAATAAATTTGATCAACAAATCAGAAAATCATTCAGTTTGCTCTAAAGGATAATCTCCTTCTGCTCCTAGTTCTTCCCACACTTCTGCTTTTCTAGGCTGACCCCTAGTCCTTCACGGCTTGGTCTCTTATACATCTTTTCTCTCTGTGTGTCTGTCTCTGTGTCTCTGTGTCTCTCTCTCTGTCTCTCTCTCAGGAGCTTCATACAAGTGTCCCTCCCTCTAAGCAGTATCCTTCCTGTTGTTATTTTCTCTAAAAACACTTGAAAACCAAAAACCAAACTCACTGCCATAGAGTCACTTAGGGCTCAAAGTGACCCCCACTGGGTTTCAAAGAAGGTAAATCTTTACAGAAGTAGATTTCCCCATCTTCCTTTCCTGAGCAGCTGGTGGGTTTGAACTGCCAACCTTCTGATTAGCAGTCAAATGCCTTAGGCACCAGAGCTCCTTCTGACAGCACTATATAATCTTAATTCACATTCTAGTTTCTGTATCTTTTCCAACACAACTAGCACCATTTTCAGTATGCAGAATCAAGCCCTTAGAATTGCTTATGGCATCAAAATCCTAGAATTGCTGGATCAAAATCCAGTTGTTAACAAGATTCTGGGTTCTCCATATTGATGTTCAAGTATGAGAAGCGTGTATAAGTGAAAGGAGAGAAATTTAGATACTATGGGAACAGAGAGAGGAAAGTGGATATCTCAAGATTTGATGACAGCTTTACGCTATATGAACCTACCCATTGCTGTCCAGTCATTTCTGACTCATAGCAACCCCTACTGGATTTCCAAGGCAGTAAATCTTTATGGAAGTATATTGCCCCATCTTCCTTCTGTGCCGTGGCTGGTAGGTTTGAACCACCAACCTTCTGGTTAGCAGTCAAAGGCCTTAGGCACTGCACCACCAGAGCTCCTAACCACACTAATAAACCCCATACTCATGAGTACTGTCTGTGAGTACTGTGTGGCCACTGCAACGAATTATCGAACCCAGCAGAGAAGTAGTGAGTTCCCTGGGCTGGACAATTGGTGTCACAATTGGCAAACAGGTTAGATGGTGGTGGCATGACTTCCACCTCACAGGAATCAGCCTTGAGCTGCTGATGTGCATCTTGATCCTTCTGCCCATCTGTGAAGTACAAGGAGGTAAGAATTTGCCTTCCCTAAGTCCTTTGTAGGAGCTCTGGTAGTGTAGTGCCTAAGGCACTTGACTGCTAACCAGAAGGCTGGCCGTTCAAACCCACCAGCCACTCCTCGGAAGGAAGGTTGGGTAATCTACTTCTGTAGTGATACCACCTCAGAAACCCTAGGAGGGGTCACTATGAGTCGGGTCTGACTCGACGGCACATAACAACAACAACAAGTCCTTTGTGCATGAGTCCCTAAGCTTTTGGGAAATCTGGGAGGAGTCTTGAACTCTGCCTTTTCTCTCTCTCACACCATCTTTCCACCAGTTTCCTTTATAAGCACTGTTCTACCGATTATCATTTTCTCTGATTGTACTAATTTTCATTCACATCCTTACTTAGACTCATTTTCAGGGTAAACTAACAGCATATTCACCACGTAGAATTTCAAGCCCTACCCTAGAACTAAGGAGCTCTGGTAGCATAGTGGCTAAGACACTTGCCTGCTAACCAGACGGCTGGCGGTTCAAACCCACTAGCCACTCCTCAGAAGGAAGGTTGGGCAATCCTATTTCCGTAGTGATACTGCCTCGGAAACCCAAGGAGGGGTCGCTATGAGTCGGGTTTGACTCGATGGCACATAACAACAACAACAACAACAACCCTAGAACTACTGAATCAAAATCTGCATTTTCCACAAGACCAACATCCATATCCAGCTATGGCCACTGTGCATTGGCCTCACCAAGCCCAGAGTGCTCCTCGTGGCTTTAAATGGCCTGCCCCCTCCCTACCTGTGGTCCCCTCCCACCAGCCTCACAAGGACCCCCTACAGTTTGCCCTGCTTTAATCTGCTCTGACTTTCCAGGGACTGGAAGATGCTGGGCTCTCTGCTGCCTCAGGGGTTTATAGACACATCCTTCCCACCTCAAAGACTCTTCGCACACCCACCCATACCACAAAAGCCACCCGCCCTACAGAACCAGACATGTAAATAAATAATTTTCTGAATCTTCACTTAAGTCATTGTCCTTTTAACCAGTCTAACCTGTCAGGTTAGGTCCTTTTATTACAGGTATCAGATGTCCCTGGTTTATCATTATTTATTTAAAACGTTCACCCATTGATAGGCTACAAGTCTACTGGAGACACTATTTTGTTTCCTAGTTCCCTCTGGCCTATGTCACTGATCACTGAGGACACACACAGATTATTAGCTGTTGCACACCCTCTCGAGCAGTACCAGCCAAGGGAACTTTCTCTGGAAACACACGTTGTTTCCACACAGTCCGAGAAGGTGGCTAACAGCTCAATAAATGGTAAATACCTACACAAGCCAAGGGTGACAGACTTGATTAGGGGCGGAAAGTGACTGCAGTGCGCATGCGTCTATATTTGCGTGCTAAGGGGCGGTGTCAGATGACAGGAAAGTGTCAAGCTGAGAACGGACTGTGAGAAGAAAAGAAAACCTGGGGAGCTGGGCGGGGAAGGGAAGGTGGGTGAGGGGTGTTTAGACTCAGGAGAACGAGCCCCGTCGTCCACGCCGCCCCGACTCCGCATTTCTCACCAACTCCCAGATGACAAGGACACTGTGGGGCTGAGACCCTCACGTTCGCTCAGCGAGAAATCCCGCGATGTTACCTGTTCCCACGCCGAGAGACGCAGGTCCGCCCCAGCTGCTTGGCGTCCAGAAAGCGGCTGCGGTAACCGGGCCCGGATCGCGCGGGAAGCGGCGGCGGCGCCCCGGCGACAGCAGTCCCCGAGGGTCCGGGAGGCGGAGAGACCGAGAGTGCGCAAGAAAGCGGAGGCAGCGCCTCGGACCCGCGGCCGGAGCCTGCAGGGAACCTGCCAAGGGACAGGGCGAATGGCGACGCAAGAAAAACTACCTCAGACCCGAGAAATAGCGCGACCAAAGGCGACTTGAGACCTGGCCCGAGGACGTACCGCTCCGCTTCCGGTTTCTGGGGGTTTAGAGCTTCAGGGGTGGGATCCGGACAGAAACACAGAGGGCCCTAACTTGTGACCGTGGTGTTAATTGGTTCCACTTTGTGTTTGGGGACTTGCGGTTGTCTTTTCCTCTTTAGAGAAAAGCCTAGGTTTTTTTCAATGTCTTTGTGAACTGAAACGCGGATTTCAATAATCAAAGATACCCTTGAGGGGAAGAGAAAGTTAGTATTCATATATTTGGCCATTTACAAACTTTTATAATGTTCTTTGGAGAAGTAGTAAATAATAAGGTAGTGGTATTTGAGCTGTCTTCAAGGCCAACTTGCCTCATTGCCCTTTCCAGTAGGAAACATTTGTGGGATAATGGATATGTGAGATATGCCCCTTTTCTGTGTTCTGGATCAAAATTATGAGTGGAAAAAAAGCCTCTACTAAACTAAGTCTAAGAAGTGATAAATTCTTCTTTGGATTAATGGTCCAATTTGTTCAACATTATCTTAAACAACACACCTGTTGATGTCGTTTGCCTCCATAATAATATCAATCTGAAACAACATTTCACAATTAAGTGCTTTAACCATAAGTCTTTTAAAACCTTGAATACATAAAAAAAAAAAATTCATATGTGAGCTCTGCTAGCATAGTGCCTAAGACACTTGACTGCCAACCAGAATGTTGGTGGTTCAAACCCACCAGCCACTCCTTTGAAAGAAGGTTGGGCAATGTAATTCCATAGTGATGTTGTTGTTGTTTGCCATCGAGTCGGCCCCGACTCATAGCGACCCCTCCTTGGGTTTCCGAGGCAGTATCACTACGGAAGTAGGAATGCCCAACCTTCCTTCCAAGGAGTGGCTGGTGGGTTTGAACCGCCAACCTTCTGGTTAGCAGTCAAGTGCCTTAGCCACTATGCTACCAGAGCTCCTAGTGATACTGCCCCGTAAACCCAAGGAGGGGTCGCTATGAATCAGGTTCCACTCCACAGCACATAATAACAACAACAAAGGTTGTTATAATCAAGAAAGTTGCATAGTTCAGTGTCTCAGAGTTCAACTTTGAGAATCTAAATTCCAGTTCATCCATATACTAGCCATGAGCATTTATTACTATTATTACTGTGATTTGGGTGAAAGTTTACAAAGCAAATTCATTTTCCATACAGCAGTTCATACACATTTTGTTTAATGACATTGAATACAGTCCCCATAATGTAATAGCTCTTTCAACTTCCTCCCTGTGGTTACCACTTCCTGCGTGTCTTTCTTTCCTATGCATTCCTGCCCTCTGAATACTGCCCTTTTGTTCTCCCAGGATTCATTGACTATTCTAAGGAGTGTGTCTACCTGGTGTAAATGTTCACCTTATATGCCTATGTACAGTTTGTCTGGAAGCCACTGGAATGAGTTCAGTTCCTTACCTCATGGGTGAGGAGGCCACAATCATTGGGGTTTCATCAAGCTCTATCAGACGAGTAACTGCTGTTTGTTTGTTTGTTTTTTTCTCTTTTATGAATTTGAGTTTTGTTCCATATTGTTACCCCACTCTATCTAGCATGTCCTGCACTGATCCCTTCCTGAGTGGCTGAGTGGTAGCCAGGCACTATCTAGTTCTTTTGGTCTCATGGTCATATAGGCTGAGGTTCACATGGTCCACTAGTACCTTGGATTAATTGTTCCCATATGTCTTTGGTATTCTTCATTCTTCTTTGCTCCAGATGAGGAGAGACCGACTGTTACATCTACATGGCCACTTGCAAGCTTTTAAGACCCCAGTGCTACTCATCAAAGTAGGATATAGAACAATGTATTTGTGTAGTATATTAGGCCAATAGAACTTGATGTCCCCATGGCCATGATCCCTGGTCCAAAAGTCCAACAACTCGCTCCATCAGGGTGGTTGACTGTAGCTAAAAAATTATCCTAACTTTGTCTCCTGTTAGTTGTATGTATATGGTGGTTCTTATAAAAGGCTGTAAATCTTTGTGGAGCAAACTTCCTCATTGTTCTTCTGCCGAGTGGCTGGTGGGTTTGAACCATCAACTTTTGTTTAGCAGATAATGCCTTGACCACTGAACCACCAGAGCTTCTTGGTACAATTACTGGGCACTTTTCTTTCCCCACTGCTGTCTATTGGTCTCAGTACATTGATGACATCATGTTAACTGCTGAAGATGTTTCTCTGTTATAGGATTGTCTAAACACTCTTATCACCCACCTACAGGGGAGAGGACCCAAAGTGCAGGATTGATACTGTCTGAAAAATTCCTAGGGGTTATACCAGGTGTCACTTGAAGCCATCATCAATAAGGTACAAGCCTACCCATCCCTAAGACTCCAAAAGAAGTGCAGGGCTTTGTGGGGCTTGTGGGGTATTGCAAGGTATTCATACCCCACTTGGAGCAATCCATGAGACTTCTCTATCAACTTGTAAAAAAAAAAAAAAAAAAAGAGTGCCCCCTAAGGCTGGGGCAAGAATAGCAGCAAGCTTCTGAGAAAATCTGGGTTACACAATTAACAACATTGGGGACAATATGAAAAGGTCCACAAGTCAAGATGATCCCCCAACACAGACTACAATGCTACTGGAGCCAGCTCCTCTCTCTCTCAAGATAGGGGACAGCCCATTGCAAGCAGATTCCTGGTACACTGATGGCTCTAGCCAAGGTATGTGAAATTGGCTCAGGGCAAATCAATCAATAGGTCAAATTAAGGGCTGTGAGGATGGTGATCATTCACAACTCTGGCATTTTGTAAAACAGCTAGGTGATAGCCTGTGTGTTAACTATGTCCATTGACCAAGGACATAAGGAACAGTGGAAGATAATGGACAAGATCTAGTGGGGGCAGGGCATTTGGGATGGCCTGCAAACAAGTTGTTTCTCATGTAGCAGTCCATTCATGTCTTTCCCCACCAGGGAACCAAGAAACAGATGTTATAGCACAAGTTAGAACCGTTTCAAGAAGGGGAAGCTGCCACTGGATTCACCAGAAAAGCAGACACCGTGGTGCCCATGTTTGGCTGGAATATAGCCAAAGTGACCGAAATAACAATAAAGTTATTTGGTGGCTGACGTATAAAATTGCAGAGCGTGCTCATGACAACACCAACATCTGCTCTGCACAATCGTGGAGAGATACATAAGGGAACATAGCTAGTAATGGATTCATGGTTAGATTATCAGGCAAGACTTTCTTGATGAGATGGGAAAAACTGTTCCCTGAGGCTTTGAGGTTGATAAATGTGGCTCCCACTGGGGCCTTTAACCCATATGTCATACTTGGAGTTTCAAGTGACACTCCAGCCATGGTATGAGTGACATCACAGGCTACAGGTTGTTGCCAGACCAAAGACGGTCAATTTTTAATGCAGTGCACTTGTGCACCAGATGAGTTATACCAACTTCCTGTCCCCAGCTGATCGGGGCACATGCAGAGGGGGACATGTTAGTTCTGAGCTAGTTTTAACCGATTTCAAGTTGGGATCCATTGTTTCTGAAAAACAACTTTAAAGAAACGCATTTTCATATCTATTCATCTGTCTCCAACTTGGGTGGGGGATAATAGAAAGGATGTGGGCTAGAGCTTCTATTCAACTCAGTTTTTAAGGAAATGAGTTTTCATGCCTGCTTATGTGTCTCCAAGCAGGGTGGGGGATAATTATGGAAAGGATGGGGAATTGAACTATAATTTGATTTGGCATCAATCCACCCTTTGAGTGGTTACTGTTCCATATTTTTGGGGAACAGGGTGTCAACTCATTCTACCGACTTCCTGCTGTTCAGAGGCGAAGTTGGTGGAACTCAGAAATCTTTGGCTAGTAAATCTCTTTTTGTGTATACCATTATTGGAATCTTCTGGCCACAGTCTGGCTGCAGTCCTGAGTGATCCTGACAGTACAGACAGCTTGGATATTACTGAGTAGTGGTAGGACATAATTAACTGAAAAATCAGCCCTGCTAGCCAGGGACTGCATGGAAGACTGCTCTGGTGGCTTCGGAATAAAAGGGGAGGCAGTGAAGAAGATTGCAGGCTGAGCTGTGGACATTTGTCTGGAGGGCATAGCCATTTTGAATGTTTACAAGTAGCTTGATCATTTTGGGTATTTAAAGCGACAACATTCTTCCAGATTCCAGGGAACAGGCCACACTTGCCAGTAAGCCCAAGGACATTCCGGACCTGGGCAACTGTAAAGGTGCGACATTCCCCTTATTACTCTTATATCCCACACCCTCTTGGTAAATGGAGGTGCGGCCATCCCCCCACTCCCACCCACCTTCTGGGCCCACAGGAACTCCATCCCAGTCTGTGTGCTCTGACAGAGCCTGGGTGCCCTTCCCTGACCTCCCCCAATTTTTTTTCCTCTTTTTTCTGTTTTTTAGTTTGCTTGTTTTTATCTGTGTGTTAGATTGGGTTCTCTAGAGAAACACAAAAACCAGCAAAGTGTATATATATATTTATATATATATATGTTGTTGTTGTTATGTGCCGTCAAGTCAGCCCTGACTCATAGCGACCCCTCCTTGGGTTTC
>NW_006922316.1:376297-386586 GCF_000298275.1 Orycteropus afer afer | reverse complement strand
CTTCTGTGTCTGTGTTAATTGGTTTCCCTTTTCTTTGTTGAAGAGGGTCTGTGCAATCCTTCTGCCTAGTCCGCCATCTTGCCCCGCCTCTTTCCGCCAACATTATTCTTAATGGAGAGAGACTGAAACCATTCCCCTTGAGAACAGGAACTAGACAAGGATGCCTGCTATCACCACTTCTATTCAACACTGTACTGGAAGTCCTAGGCAGGGTCATAAGGCAAAAAAGGGAAATCAAAGGCATCCAGATTGGTAAGGAAAAGTCAAACTATCCCTATTTGCTGATGATATGATCCTATACCTAGAATACTCAACAGACTCAGTCAAAAATCTACTGGAACTAATTGAGAGATTTAGCATCGTGGCAGGATACAAGCTCAACATCCAAAAACCAGTTGGGATTCCTCTACATCAGCAAAGAGATTGGTGAAAAAGAAACAAGGAAATCAATACCATTTACAATTGTTGTTGTTGTTGTTGTGTGCCGTTGAGTTGGACTCAACTCATAGCTACCCTCCTTGGGTTTCCGACTGTAGCAGGATCACTACGGAAGTAGATTGCCCAACCTTCCTTCCGAGGAGCAGTTGGTTGGTTTGAACCACCAGTCTTCCGGTTAGCAGTCAAGTGCCTTAGGCACTATGCTACCAGAGCTCCTGTTTACAATAGCTACCAAAAAAATAAAATACTTGGGAATAAATCTTACCAGGGACACAAAAGACCTGTACAAAGAAAACTATAAAAAACTACTTCAAGAAACCATAAGAGAGCTACATAAATAGAAGAACATCACATGCTCATGGATAGGAAGATTGAACCCTTTTGCACATACAGTACTGCATTGTCAGTGAAGGCAAACATGGGTGTATGGGTGGATAGATGGGTGGACAGGCTGAGCTAGTAAGTATGTCTATGAAGTGGGGAGTGTACACAAGAACATGTATAGGGTTCACAGACAACAGTCCTATAAGTTTATGAGTATCATCTGAATTCCCAGGTGTATAGTAGAGCTGACAAGGTGCAAGGTTGTAGTCACTTCTTGGTCATGGCCAGCTACCCAGAAGGACCAAGTAGTTGAACGTGTGGGCTCAGGACCATAGTCGCAGGGGACATCAAGCTCAATTGGCATAACATACTACACAAAACATTGTTCCACCTCCTACTTTGATGAGTAGTGACTGAGACCTTAAAAGATTGCAAGCTGCCATCTAGATGCAACAATGGGTCTCTCCTCATCCAGAGCAAAGAAGAATGAAGAAAACCAAAAACTCATGGAAACAATTAGTCCTAGTGACTGGTACACCATGCGATCTGCAGCCTTTAAGACTATGAGACCAGAAGAACTAGATGGTGCCCGGCTACCTCTGTCAACCACTTGGAGGGGGATCTATGTAGGAGATGCTGGATAGAGAGGGAGAACAATGGGGAACAAAACTCAAAATTCGTTGGAGAAAAAAAAATGGGGTGACCAGGTTTTCTGGTCTGATAGAGCCTGGTGGAACCACTGAGACTATGGCCCCTAGCTGCCCTTCAGGTCTGGAATTGAACCCACACCCATGGCTTCCAGATAAACAAAAGGCAGGCATATGAGTTGAACATTTACCTGAAGTTGATACACTCCTTATAGAGAGGACAATCCTGGGAGAACAATGGGCTGTTTATGCACAGGGAGACAGTTCAGGGAGCAGGAGTGCATGGAGGGATGGACTCAGGGAAGAGGTAACTATTGGAAGGAAGTGGGAGGGGATCTGTTGCATTGTAGTAAATTGCAGTCAATGTCATGAGACAAAGTGTATGTGAACTGCTGTATGGAAAGTGAATTTGCTCTGTAAATTTTCACCCAAATAACAACAACAACCAAAAAAAAAAAATCAAACTCACTGCCATCAAGTCAGATCTGACTCATAGCAACACCTCCTTGGGTTTCTGAGGCAGTATCACTATGGAAGTAGATCACCCAATCTTCTTTCTGAGGAGTGGCTGGCGGGTTTGAACCACCAGCCTTTTAGTTAGCAGTCAAATGCCTTGGACACTATGCCACCAGAGCTCCCACAGATTAAATAGTCCGGTAAAAGGATCCAACCCTGAAACACGTTTCTGGTTTTAAACCACACAGCATCCCCTTGTTCTGTTGTTGTGCCTATAGTTCTATGTACAGATTCCACATGAACACAATTAAGTGTTCTGGAATTCCCATTCTTAGCAATGTTATCCAGAATATATTTTAAATTTTTATGTATTTGGAGAAGTGTATCTCTTAATGAGTTCTGAGTTTTTGTTATTCTTCAAAAGTTGTTTCCAACCCATAATTATGCCAGCATCTTCTTCCATATTTTCCAATATATTTTTTTCTTTTCTTTTAAAAATGTTATATAACTCATCAGGATAATGCACGTAGTATATTGTGAGTAACTGTTTTGTTTTATTCTTCCAGATATCTCAGCACTCATTATTAAATGCACTTTCTATTTACCATGAATTAAAATGTTAACTTTGTCATTAAAAAAAAAAAAAAGAGTGTGGATCATCTTCTCAGTCTTTGATGTCAGTTGGGGTCTCCAATAGGAATGCAACTTCCACTTCATGCCTAACAGTTTTGTTAACTGTTGGACTATTTGGGATACAAATGCTTCCTCACTGTCACTGTGAATTGAGACTGGCAGGTCAAGTTGGGGGATAATTTCCCTCAACAGGGCTTCACTCACCTCTGCTGCTTTTTCCATGTGGCAGAGAAAGGCTTCCACCCTCCCAGTGAAAGTGTCCACAAATACTAACAGGTACTTGATTTTTCCAGGGGCTGTAGGCATAATGGTGAAATCTACCTGCCAGTCTTCACAAGGGCCTATTATTCTTGCTTCAACTCCTTTTACCATTGGAGGTGGGCTGCACTTGGGATTTTTCTTGGTGCAGATCATACAGCCTTTGTCACCTTTTATATGGTTTTGTATAGATGTGGTTCTGCAGTAAGTTTACTCAGCCAAGCATACAGGGCATCTCTTCCATAATAGGTGCTGGTATGGCCTGCTAAAACATCATCATACATTAGGTGTGCAGGAATTAAGACTACCCCTTATTCATTATGGATCCACTTACTTTAGCCTGCTTCTGTTTGAAACCCCATTGTTCCGCTGGGGTTAAATAATCCTCTGACTACCTGGGATCTAAGTCACCAAGCTTTAGATTAGAGATTAGTACAACCACGAATGTTATAGGAGATTTGGTTTTGGCTGCATTTTGGGGTGCAGTACCTGCCAGGTGATTGTCTTTAGCTATTAAAGAATCTCTTTTTTGATGGCTGGGCAGTGCATTACTGCCACTTGCATAGGCTGGTTGACTGCTTCTAACAATCTGAGTATTTCTTCTGAATATTTTATTTCTTTTCCTCTTGAAGTCTGTCCTGTCCTGGAAGAAGTGCAGCCAGAATGCTCCTTGGAAGCAAGAATGGCCAGACTTCATCACACCTACTTTGGTCATGTTGTCAGGAGGAACCATTCCCTGGAGAAGGATATCATGATTAGTAAAGTAGAGGGTCAACAAAAAGAAGGCCTGCAATGAGATGGATTGGCACAATGGCTGTAACAATTGGCTCAGGTATAGCAAGGATTGTGAGGCTGGCACAGGACCAGGCAGTGTTTCTTTCTGCTGTGCATAGGGTCGCCATGAGTCAGAGACAACACTATGGCACCTAACAACAACCTGAAGTTGATAGGCTTCGTTCTTTCCCCATGAACCATGAACATGAAGTATAGGAAAAGAATACCGTGAATCCATATACACATTCACCTGTTGTCCTATATTAATTCTGGGGCCCAAGTGAGAGCAATTAATTCTGTCTTTTGTGCTGAAGTTGTGGGGGTCGGGCCTCAACTTCCTTAGTCTCACAGAAAGTACTACAGCATATCCTGCCTTGTGGACACCATTTTCTACAAAACTACCTCCATCAGCAAACAGTTCCAAATCTGGATTGTCTAATGGTAGATCACATAGGTCAGGATGGCTGGAAGAAACTTCCTCAACCACTTCTAAGCAATCATGTTCAGGCCCCTCATTCTCTGTGGGTAGGAGCAACATGGCTGGGTTAGGGGTAGATATTGGTTTCAGGGTGACATTGGAGTTGGCAAGTAAGGATGCCTGATACTTTCCAAGCTGGCCTGCTGTTAACCAGAGTCCTCCCTACTGCTCTAACACAGACAGAACATAGTGAGGGGTTAATACAGTAGTGGGTTCACCCAGGGTATATTTTTAAGCCTCACTCAATAAGGCACAGGTTGTTGCCACAGCTCTCAGTCAAGTAGGCCATCCTTGGACTACACAGTGAAGGTGTTTAGGCCACATTGCCTCCATGGCCCAGGTTTTGAGTGAAGACTCCTAATGCCACTGCCTGTTTCTCACGGATGAATAGCTCAAAAGGCTTCTGGCTATCTGGGATCCCTAGGACCAGTGCAGATCCCAATTTAACTTTGATTTGTTCAAAAGCCCTCTAGCACACAGAAATCCAGTCTAAGGGGTCAGAGTCTTTCCCTTGAGCTTGGGGAAGTCATTCAAGAGGCTTGGCAATAAGCCCAAAGTTGAGTACTTAAATTTTGCAAAAACCTGCAATACCAAGGAACTCACAAAGCTGACGTTTAGTGGTTGGAATTGGTACTGGAGTTATTACCTCTTGCTCTTCAGGCAACTAGTCTCTTTGGCCCTGTGATTGTTTAAATACTAAATATTTCACCTTATGAACAGAGATCCAGGTCTTTTTCTTTGACACTCTATATCCTCTTTTTGCCAGGAAGTTAAGTACAGTTACAGTATTCTCATAAGACAGTTCTTTAGAAGGACTAGCTATTAACATATTATCTACATATTGAAGGATTATTCCTTGTGACAATTATAGATCTCTTAAGTCCGTTCCCAGAACTTCTCGAAAGGCAGATGGAGAATTTTTAAATCACTGTAGCAAAACAGTCGAATAGAGCTGAATCTTAACCTCTCTCTTAGGTCTTCCCATTCAAAAGCAAACTGCTGGGACGGACAATCAAGGAGAATGAAATAGAACGCATCCTTCAATTCTAAAAAAGAGACCCAACCACAGTCTCCTAGTAGGGTGGTGAGCAGAGAATATGAATTGGTATCCACTGGATGAATATCTTCTAACACCTGGTGTATTGCTCTTAGGCCCTGAACAAACCTGTATTCTTCTAGGCTTGCTTTCTTCACAGGAAGTATACCCAATCCCAAACCCAAACTCACTGCCTTCAAGTTGATCTCAACTCGTAGCAACCCCTCCTTGGGTTTCCAAGGTGGTATCTCTATGAGAGTAGATTGCCCAGTCTTCCTTCCGAGAATTGTCTAGTGGATTTGAACCACCAGCCTTCCAGTTAGCAGTGAAATGCCTTAAGCACTACACCACCAGAGCTCCCCACAGGAAGTATAGGGGTATTATATGGTGAATGGTATGGTCGGATTAAGCTATGTGCCAGGTATGTCTCCATTAAGGGTTTTATTCCTTCCTTAGCCACCTCCTTCAGGGGTACTGCTAGAAGTTGGTAGGTTTGCAATTGGGTTTCAGTCCTACCTTGACAAGTGTTGTATGGAGCACTTAGTGACAAAGACTGAAGACTACTGCTTGCAGTATGAATTGCACCTCAATACAAAGAAAACAAATTCTTACAACTGGACAAATAAACTGGACAAATACCATGATCAAAGGAGAAAAGGTTGAAGTTTCCAAGCCAAAAAATGATTAGAATTCTCTCCTCTCTTCACAAAAAAAAAAACACCTCACTGCCATTGAGTTAGATCTGACCCATAGCGACCCCTCCTTGGGTTTCCAAGGGAATATCACTACAGAAGTAGATTGTCCAATCTCGCACTACTTGGTTCTACAACCAACAATGGAAGCAGCAGTGGAGACATCAGATGACATACTGCACTGAGCAAATCTGCTGCAAAGGACCTCTTTCAAGAGGTGAAAAGCAAAGATGTCACTTCGAAGAGGAAGGTATGCCTGACCCAAGCCACGGTGTTTCCAATCACCTTAAATGCATGTGAGAGCTGGACAATGAATAAGGAAGACCAAAGAAGAGGTGATGCTTTTGAGTTGTGGTGTTGGTGGAGAATACTGAGAGTAACATGGACTACTAAAAGAACTAACCAATCTATCCCAGAAGAAGTGCAGCCGGAATGCTCCTTAGAAGCGAGAATGGTCAAACTTTGTCTCTCTTACTTTGGTCATGTTATCAGAAAGAACCATTCCCTGGAGAAGGATATCATGCCTCATAATATGGAGGGTCAAAGAAAAAGGGGAAGGCCCTCAACAAAATGGATTGACACAGTGGCTGCAACGATGGGGTCAGGTCTAGCAAGGATCATGAGGCTGGCACAGGACCAGGCAGAGTTTTGTTCTATTGGACCAAAGGTTGCTATGAGTTGGAGACAACTTGATGGCACCTAACAACAGAGGTAATCTTGGATCAGGCTTCCACCTCCCAGCGAGCTCCCCCTACATACTCTAAACAATTTAGCTTATGCTCACCCAGGACACGTCTTCAAACCCAGAATAATTTTCTCTTCTCCCAAGAAAGAAATGTGCCTCGGGTGGAGGGCATTATAGACTGCAGAGTCTCAGCACCCAGTATGCACCATCAGACAAAGTACTATCTGAGTGCACACAGAAGTCTGTCCGTGGTCTGCTTCCACCATCCAAGGGCCCTTGTGTTCCGGGGAACTCAGTCCCATCTGGGGTTCTAATGGAAAGAAGGTGGACTGAACGTGAGACCCTGCCTCAGTGCTTAAGCGGAAAGATTATTCATTGCAAAGCAGCAATGTAAGGAGACAAAATTACCCGAATCTATTTTGTGTGTGTGTGTGTGTGTGTGTGTGTGTGATTTGGGTGAAGATTTCCAGAGCAAATTCACTTCCCATACAGCAGTTCACATACACTTTGCCTGATGACACTGACCACAATTTACCACAATGCAACAGCTCCCCTCCCACTCCCTCCCAATAATTACCTCTTCTCTGTGTCCATCCTTCCATGCACTCCTGCCCCCTGAGCTGTCTCCCTGTGCATAAGCAGCCCTTCCTTCTCCCATGATTGTTCTCTCCAAGAAGTGTATCTCTCAGGTAAATATTCACCTCATATGCCTGTCTTTTGCTTGGCTGAAAGCCACAGGTGTGGATTCAAGTTCAGACCTGACGGGAAGCTAGGGGCCATAGTCTCAGTGGTTCCATCAGGCTCTATCGGACCAGCAAACCTGGTCTCCCCACACACACCTTTTTTTTCTAAATGATTTTTGAGTTTTGTCCACATTGTTCTTCATCTCTACCCAGGATTTCCTACACAGATCCCCTTTCAAGTGGTTGACATTGGTAGCCAGGCACCATCTAGTTCTTCTGGTCTCATAGTCATATAGGCTGCAGATTGAATGGTGTACCAGTCACTAGGACTGATTGTATCCATCAATTTTTGGTTTTCTTCATTCTTCTTTGCTCTCGATGAGGAGAGACCCATTGTTGCATCTAGATGGCAGCTTACAAGTTTTTCAGATCCCAGTCACTACTCGCCAATGTAGGAGGTGGAACAATGTTTTGTGTAGTATGTTATGACAATTGAGCTTAATGTCCCCTGCGACTATGGTCCCAAGCCCACATGTTCAACTATTTGGTCCCTCTTACCCAAATCTATTCTGAGTGGGAGTTGGGATATAGTTTTTGTAATGTTCAGAAAAAGGGATTATACATATTCCTAAAAATTTCAGGAATTTAGTAGTGAATTAGGTGGGGACTGGATGAGGCATCCTATAAATCAATTTAAAGGGACAGCTGATTTTTAATGTGGTGCACTTGTGCACCGGATGAGTTACCCTGACTTCCTGTCACCAGCTGATCAGGGTATAGGTTGAAAGGGCCATGTTAGTTCTGACCAACTTTGTTCCTGTTTTCCTCACTGTGTATGTGTGCGGGCCAAAACTGATCTGAGCTGGTTTTAACCAATGTTAAATGGTATCAGTTGTTTCTGAAAGACAACTTTAAAGAAACACATTATCATACCTATTCATCTGTCTCCGACTAGGGTGGGGGACAATAACAGAAAGGGTGGGAGCTAGAGCTTCAATTCAATTCCGCTTTTAAGGAACCAAGTTATCATACCTGCTCATCTTTCTCACCAGCGTGAGGAATGATCATAGAATGGATGGGGCATTGAGCTTTAATTAAACTCAGTTTTTAAGGAACCGAGTTATCATGCCTGTTCATCTGTCTCCAACCAAGGTAGGGGATGGTAATAGAAAGGAGGGGAATTTAACTATAATTCAGCTCAGCTTCAATGGCGTTATTTTGAGTGTGGAGCCTCTAGATGGGACTGATTGGCCAATGTGAGAGATATAGGTGGGCCGGTTCAAGTCTTTGTAACTAAATGGGGCCTAACAGGAGAGGGACAGCAAAATGACTTGCACCAACTTCAAAAGGGGAAAAGAGAGTAGTTTTGTAATAAAGTAGAATGTCTGGCTTTGCCAGAATGTGAAAGATAAAAGAAAAACTTGAGGGTAGCTAGTAATTGTAGAAGATTTGAGTAGAAGTGAACTTTACTGACCTTGGCCTATAATACCTGAAAATGAATTTGAAAAGAAAAAATGAGAAGTTTTAAAACTTTTACATTAGATTGGTTTTGGTGGATATATTCATGGAGTGGAAAAAGGCTGGTGAGTCTTCCATAGCAACATGTTACAGAAGGAATATACTTTTATCTTCTGTCTCTGCTTTAATTGGTTTCTGATTCCTTTGTTGAAGAGGGTCTGTGGAGCTTGTCTTCCTGTTTCACCATCTTTCCTGAAGTCTTGAGTAACACACTTTTATTAAAATAGCAGGGAAATTGTATTCTTTAAAAGGGGTGAAATGAAGTGGAGCAAACACAGTGTTTTCCAGTGACATGATTACCTTTTGCTTGTTTTTGTTCTTGCCCTTGGCTCTATAGAAATGATGTGATGCATTGAAGCTCTGGCCAATTTTATCAAACAGGGTGTTGAATGACAGCAGGGAAGCTTGTGGCTATTTACTGCCCAAACCCAGATGTGGAAGGTGGTCCTCCAGAACCAGATGTCTCCAGAGATTCTGACACATGCTCAAGGCAGGACATGTACTTTGTTGTTGTTATGTGCCGTCAAGTCGGACCTCATAGCGACCCCTCCTTGAGTTGCCGAGGCACTATCACTACGGAAGTAGATTGCCCCATCTTCCTTCCGAGGAGTGGCTGGTGGGTTTGAACCGCCAGCCTTCTGATTAGCAGTCAAGTGCCTTAGATGCTACGCTACCAGAGCTCCTAACATGTACTTTAATGAAGACTAAAATGTTGTACCTATACACCAGATGACCCCTAGGACATTACTTATTCATTAGGTTACATGAAGAAGCAGATAGAGGCCCTGGACACACCTGTTGGCTGGTCTGCCGTGCCAGGTTTTCCTTCTTCTCTACTAGCTAGTGAAGGCTTTTACTGGATGATGATCTATTCCTGTGTGTGGGCTTGTTTTGCTGTGTTTGCCTATAATGCTGCTGTGGCCTGTGCCTCCAGCTAGAGGAATGCTGTGTTCTCCTACCTACATATTTGTGATGCTTCACCTCAAGACTCTCAGGGGTTTGCAGAAGAAAAAGGAAGGGGCATGGCAGATTGTGAGAGCCAGCCTCAAGGGGTGGACTGTAGGGGAACAGCTTTTGGGAGGCTGAATATGGCTATGGCTTTGCTTGCTCCCAACTCATGCCCACTTGCTAAAGCAATCTTATGTAACACTTGCTGATCAAGGCTTGGAGGTCGGGGACCTTAGTGTTATGCCAACTTTGTTTGATAGACCAATACAAATCCCTAGTTCCCTTGGAGAGGCATGGAGACTTGAGTTTTCCCTGAGGCCAACAGGAAACCACCTAAGTAAACCCTTAATAAAACTCCTATTATTATCACGGAGCTTCCAGCCTCATTCTTCAGTTTCGTGGCCACCTCCATATTTGGAAACAAAAACAGTTACTGCTTCATGGTAGGACGTTTAGCAGTATCCTCGGTCATTTTCTTGGTTCTCTAGTGCTGCTATAACAGAAATACCACAAGTGGATGGCTTTAACAAGTAAGAACTTACTCTTTTATCATTTAGAAGGCTAGAAGTCCAAGTTCAAATTGCCAGCTCTAGGGGCATGACCTCTAAGTGAAGTTCCCTCAACACTGGGCTTCAGCTCTGCTTCTTGTTTCAGGCCCACTGTTATTGTTGCTATGTGCCGAGTCAGACCCGACTCATAACAACCCCTCCTTGGGTTTC
>NW_006922316.1:365457-370743 GCF_000298275.1 Orycteropus afer afer | reverse complement strand
ACTATATAAAATATTATTACTACTGTATTATAATATATTGTGGAATTATGTTAAAGATGTTGGTATCGGGAAGCGTTCCCTTATTGTTCTGTGAGCGTAGAAAGGTACACCATATACTAACACAAACATTTGACTAATACATGTTACATAAAACTGTGTCTATCTATTCTGACTTATGTATAAATTCAATTTATAGACAGACTTACGAATGGAACTCATTTGTAATCTGGAGACTATCTGTATTTTTATAACAATTTATTAAATAAATATTGTTTCATTTTATATTATTTATTTATTAAAGAAGGAAAATTATTTCTTTCAGAATTACCATTAATTAACATAGAACACTGCAACAGAAAACATGATTTTGTAAAAATCAGAATAATATTAATCACAGGTAATAATCATCAGTGCATATTAAAATTAGTTGGCCAATGCAAGAAGAAAACCAGAATATTTGCAAAGGCTTAAAGTATCATCTTGTAAGAATCTTTGTAATAATAAAGAACAAAATACTGAATTTTACATTAGGAAAGAATGGTAGGAAATGTGTTAAATATGAAAATAAAACTCTCTGAAATCAAATACAAGATGAGTGTATTTAATTGTGTGCAATATTACATCAACCAAGACATTAAAAATATAAAACATCATTTGCTCAAGGCTATTCCTTTCAGCCACATTTACAATATCCAAAGACTTGAAGAAAATTAAAATGCTTTTCAACTGAGACAGGAACAAACACTGGTGAGCACAGCACTACAGTGAGAATGAAAATGTCTTCTCTCTCCTAGGTGCGAAGGAGCTCTAATGACCTCTCCTTTGAGTCAGCATTGCTTTCTTACTTAAGGAGCTCTGGTGGCACAGTGCCTAAGGCATTTATTTGACTGCTCACCAGAAGGCTTGCAGATCAAATCCCCCAGCCACTCCAGGGAAGGAAGACTGGGCAAACTACTTCCATCAAGTTTTATCACCCTGGAAACCCAAAGGGGGTCTCTATGAGATGAAAATGACTCGATGACAGTGAATTGTTTTTTTTTTCTTTCTTTGTATTGCTCTAACAGAAAGTACTACAAATGGGTTGTTTGAACAACAGCAGTTTATTCCCTTATAGTCTAGCAGGCTAAAAGTCCACGTTCCAAGTGCTGGTTCAAGGGGCTGGGAGAAAGCCCCTCAACCTTGTGCTTCAACTCTACCTCTTGCCCATAGCCCACTGAAGCTGGAGGCTTCTCTTAACTCAAGCAGATGCTGGCTGCTGATACAGACAAACACAAGGTCGACAAATAAAATGGCACAGTTCCAGAATTATCAGGCAGCACTAGTTCATGTCCAGAAACAGTCCCCAAATTGGCAGACAACATGGCAGGCCAATTAGATGAAGACTTGGCCAAATGCAGGATCCAGATGTGTGGAAACCTCAGAGACCTTTCTTAACACTTCTCCTTAGACACTGGGAGCTGGCCACATCACTAAGGCAGCTATTCAGCTGCTCCAGTAGATACCAGCCTAGAGGTGATTACCAGTCTCATCATGGGGAATCACTACAGCCAGCTGCCAAGCCACTCAAAACTAGGCCCAGCCAAGCTGACATATAACCTCAACTACCACAGTTACCAAGAAACTTAGTTTTCTAATTGCAGAATTTTTAAATTTGCTGTCTGAGGCTATAGCAGTAAGGATGAAACATCCCACTACTGATATAGCTCTCCAATTTGAGTCTGTTACATGAAGTAAGTTATGAGGAACAACTAAAGGCCTTTCCATATTCCCTACATTCATAAGATTTTCCATTGTGCATTCTTCTATGTGTAGTAAGGACTGAGGCTTGGCTAAAGGCCTTCTCACTCGCTTACACTCATAAAGACTCTCCATTGTGCAATCTTCTATGTGTAGTGAGGTGTGTGGCCTGACTAAATGTTTTCCCACAGTCCTTACATTCATAAGGCTTCTCTCCACTGTGAGTCCTTCTATGTTTAGTGAGGGAATAGGCCTGAGAAAAGGCTTTCCCACACTGCATACATTCATAAGGCCTCTCTCCACTGTGAATTCTTCGATGTGTAATGAGGTATGAGTCTTGCTTAAATGCTTTCCCACATTGCTTACATTCATAGGGCCTCTCTCCACTGTGAGTCCTTTTATGTCGAATGAGGTGGGAGGTCTTACTAAATGCTTTACCACATTCCTTACACTCATAAGCTCTGTCTCCACTGTGAGTTCTTGTATGTGCAATGAGGGCTGATGAACAAATAAAGGTTTTACCACATTCTTTACATTCATAAGGCCTTTCACCGTTGTGCGTTCTTATATGTACAGTGAGGGCTGAGGAACAAATAAAGACTTTTCCACATTCTTTACATACATAAGGCCTCTTTCCACTGTGCATTCTTACATGTGCACTTAGGGAAGAGGAACAACTAAAGGCTTTCCCACATTCCTTGCATTCAAAAGGTCTCTTTATACAGTGAGTTTTTAAGTGTTCAGAGAGATAATAGGAATCACTAAAAGTTTTCCCACATTCCTTACATTCGTAAGGCCTCTCTCCACTGTGTGTTCTTACATGCCTACTGAGTTGAGAGGAACACCTAAAAGCTTTCCCACATTCCTTGCATTCATAAGGTTTCTCTCCACTGTGAATTCTTCCATGTGTAATGAGTTGTGAGGAATACCTAAAAGCTTTCCCACATTCCTTGCATTCATAAGGCTTCTCTCCACTGTGAGTTTTTAAGTGTACTGAGAGATAACAGGAATGACTAAAGGCTTTTCCACAGTCCTCACATTTGTAGGGCTTCTCTCCACTGTGCATACTTATATGTTTAGTGAGGTGAGAGGAACGCTTAAAAGCTTTCCCACATTCCTTGCATTCATAAGGCCTCTCACCACTGTGAATTATTCCATGTGAAATGAGGTTTGAGGATCGCCTAAAGGTTTTCCCACATTGCTTACATTCATATGGTCTCTCTCCACTATGAGTCCTTTTATGCATGGTGAGGGAATAGGGATGACTAAAGGCTTTCCCACACTGCATACATTCATAAGGCTTCTCTCCACTGTGAGTCCTTCCATGTTGAGTGAGGGATGAGGCCTGACTAAAGGCTTTCCCACATTCCTTACATTCATAAGGCCTCTCTCCACTGTGAATCCTTGTGTGTTGAGTGAGGCGGTAGGCCTTACTAAAGCCTTTCCCACATTCCTTACATTCATAATGCCTTTTTCCACTGTGAGTTCTTGTATGTATAGAGAGACCTGTGGTCTGTCTAAAGGTTTTCCCATATTTCTTATGTGGATAAAGCATCTCTTCACTGTGAGTTCTTATGTGTGTAGCGAGGGATGAGGAATGCTGAAAGGCTTTCCCACATTCTTTACATTCATGAGGCTGCTCTTCACTGTGTATTCTTAAATGTGCAGTGAGGGCTGAGGGATCCCTAAAGGTTTTCTCACATTCCTTATGTTCACAGGGCCTTTCTCCACTGTGAGTACTCATGTGTTTAGCAAGGTTTGAGGAATACCTAAAGGATTTCCCACATTCCTTACATTTATAAGGCTTATCACTATCATCAAATTTGTTATATAAAATAAGGGAAAAAAGACAACTACAGGTTTTACAACATTGTTTATGGTCACACTTATGATCTCTCAAATGTGTGCTAATGATTGAGAAATTATAGAAACCTTTCCCACATACATTAGACTCATAGTGTTTCTCATTGGTTACTGTTGTCACAGGAGTCTTAATGGTTGATATACAAATGACATCCTTCCCACATACCTTACACGTATGGGGTTTCTTTCCAGAAAGAGTTCTCACAGAAGTGGCTAGAGGAGAGGAATAATTGCAGGTTTCTCCATGTTCCTTACACTGACTGGTACTGTATCCAGAATGAGCTCTTGTATGATGTTCATGTGAGGAGTGATCCATGACGGCTTTTCTACACTCACAACATTCAAAAGGATTTCCTTGTGGAGGATTTGCTTGTAGCACAGCAAGATCTGTTCTCTGGCTAAAGATTTTCCCACACTGATTGCCTTCATTCCCTTCACAAAGATTCTCTACTGCAGGACTTCTGTTAAAAATAGGCAACAATCAATTTCACCATTACTAAACACAGGAATGGGCATTGATTTTGCCAAAACTTTTCCAATATCTTACAGTTTAAAACATCTCATAGAAATACTATCATTACTGTCTCTGCTTTTCTAAAATATGAGACTTTCTGATCATTATGTCCAAAGGGAATAGGTTTCCAAAACTTGCTATCTGACTTTCATTCATGAAAATGTTGCATTGTGTAAGTTCTCTAAAGACAAAATTTTATAGCAAAGTTTATGTATATAAGCAGACAGATATGTATGTATATATCAGGTCTTCAACTTGGTTCACAATGGCTCAAAAACAGCCTATTTAAATGAGTGACTCCTACATATTACATATCTATCAAAGCAGATGATGGTTGGATTTTGACCCAAGTATGTAACAAACAGCATTGCCCTGGCTCAAAGATGGCAGCTCACCCCACCATGTTGAATATGTAACTCTCCAGACTTCTAGCAATAATCTAATCTCCCACATGTATCCCTAAGGTCTCAGGGGCCAGATGCAGCATATTGGATGACTGGGAGGATGATGGAGAGCAGTAGACATTCAAAGTGGTGCAGCTGGGCGCCATCTTTGACAAGGGCAACATTGACTGTTTCCTATTGGGTCAAAATATAACAGGTAACAGATCTGTTTGCTATGTGAAGCATACACTGCCCTCACACACAATGGCAATGACCAAACCATTAGAAACTAGCCCAAAGCTCTGTTACATAAACATGTATGTGTTTATTTTAAGGTCAAGACATCACAGAACTTTCTCTTACAGCACTGTTTTCTCTCGTTTAAGTAGTACTCACCTCAAATGCCTTCCTTCATTTCTATGTGGATCTTTACTGCTATATGATTCAAAGAAGTCCTTCAACATGGAGGCCCAAGTGTCATTCTTCATGAATTGCACCATTATATGTTCAATGGATAATTTTTCTCCATCATAAAGGCTTTGAGAGACTGACACAATAATTCGAGTTGAAATTCACAATATGAAACAAAATAGAGAAGAACTATTAGGGGACAAAAACCTAGTGTTAACAAAGACAGACTTAGCCACAGTTCACTGGTTGAGCACTTTGGCAATGGTTACAATGTATACTTTATCAGGAAATACTTCCATTGAGAATTGAGACTCATGGTGACATACATGGGTATCATTAAGAGCTAAGTAGAAAGATACTGGACACAATACACATGTA
>NW_006922316.1:363082-365357 GCF_000298275.1 Orycteropus afer afer | reverse complement strand
CAGGAGAAGGATGTCATGCTTGGTAGGGTGGAGGGTCAACGAAAGAGGGGGAGGCCTTCAATGAGATGGATTGATACAGTGGCTGCGATGATGGGCTCAAGTATAGCAGGGATCGTTGGGCTGGTGCGGGATCGGGCAGTGTTTCATTCTGCTGTGCATGGGGTCGCTATGAGTCGGAAACGACTCAACGGCACTTAACAACAACAACATCACTATGGAAGTAGATTGCCCCATCTTCCTTTGGAGGAGTGGCTGCTGGGTTTGAACTGTCAGCCTTCTGGTTAGCAGTCAAGTGCCTTAGGCTTTTTCTGACTCACATGGCTGCTGGTGCTGAAGATGACAAACCCAAGATCAACAAGTAAAGAGCACAGTCCAAAGATTAGTAGACAGGAATGGAAGGCCATACTTCAAGCTGAGCAACCATCCCAAGATCAGCAGGTAACATAGCAGGCCAGTGACAGGGCTCCATGTGGAATCCAGCTATCCCAAAAGCAAGAGGCTTATTTTGAAAGCTTCTACTTATATACTGGAAGTCATGCCCCAAAGGCAGATAATTAGCTGCTCACAGAAGATTCCACCATGGAGCTGATTACCAATCTCATCATAGAATAACAACATCCAGATGCACAGCTACTCAAAAGCAACACCAGACAAGTTGATACACAATTTTAATTACCAGCCTCTAACACACTAGATGTCATTAGGGCATGTCTCCCTCCCAGTTATGACTATGAAAAATGTCTTCAGATAGTATCAGATATCCTCTGAGGTGGAAAATGGTCCCCAGTTGAGAATGACTGATAAAAGGTGAGCGTCTTTGAAAGAGGAAGTAAAAATTTAAAAGACCTAAAAGGGATTAAAAAAAAAAGGGGTGGTGGTGGTGGTATATCCATATCCCAGTTGGGAATCTTAAGGGATATAATCAGTGATTGGCCCTGTGTTAAAATAGGGCTTGGATAGCAGAGCTGGGAGTTCTGTGAAGGCTGGACAAGCAGAGAGGACAGAAGGTTTTATTCTCGGCCTGTTTGCACTTAGGGATACCCCATGAGGGATGCAGGAGGCAGAGCCTAGAGTCCACAGGTTGTAAACAGTTCCTGTGTTTAGACATGAGGGGATGCCACTCACTGTCTACGATGGACAATGCATGTCAAGGTACAGATGGGAGGATAGCCTCATTTTTCTCCCATCAAGTGGTGGGTGGGTCCAAACTGCCAACCTTTTAGTTAGAATCGGAGTACTTTAACCATTATGGCAACAGACTTTCTTCCATTTACCACTTCTCTGAAAATTCCATTTCATCATTGTCTTCTTAGGGTCACCCATCCTACATGCATTGAGAGACTGTCTGCTCTGTGATTGGTCCTATTCTTTGCATTGGTGATACAGGAAGAACCCGATGTGTCATAAGTAAGGAGTCTACCCATCCATTCTTTGCTTTAAGTGCTTGAGGGCCTTCTGTGTGACAGGGACAGAGAGTAGCAGAGACAAAAAAGCATAAGCTCTTTCCCAAGGAGCTCTATTTGCAGTGAGTGAGAAAGAGCATCAGCCATGCTGTCCTAAGAGACAAACAACAGAACCAGGATACTATAGAGAAAGGGCAGCTGGGGAGATAGAAAGGTTCCCAGACTGGGTGGCTTTATAAGGGAGGCTAGATGGAAAATTAAAGAAATGGAGGGATATACATTTTAGACCTGTGAGGTGGGAGACATTAAATAGGAAAATGATCTAATTAGGTGCTGAGCTTAAAACCAACATTCTGCTGGCTACAGTTAAGCAGCTAAAGGATACAAAGAAAACAAGACAAACTCTTCAGTGTCTTCCAAATTTCTTGGCATTCCGGAGTGGGTGCCTCCAGCGTAACATCCATTTCTTGAAACATTGCAATGGGTATTCCTTTAATTCCTGGAACTTTATTCTTCACCATTCTTCACCAATTGCTTCAGTGCAGCTTCAACTTCTTTCATCAATATCACTGGTTCTTGACCACATGCCCCCTCCTGAAATGGATGAACATCCACCAATTCTTTCTGATACGGTGAGTCTGTGTATTCCTTCCATCTTCTTTTAATGTTTCCTGCATAATTCAGTATTTTGCCCACAGTATGTTCAATATTGCAACTCGAGACTTAAAACATTATTTGTTGTTGTTGTTAGGTGCCATCGAGTCGTTTCCGACTCATAGCGACCCCATGCACAGCAGAACGAAACACTGCCCGATCCCACACCAGCTCCACGATCCTTGGTATACTTGATCCCATCACCACAGCCATCGTGT
>NW_006922316.1:356941-358095 GCF_000298275.1 Orycteropus afer afer | reverse complement strand
TGGGGAAGCTAGCATATTGAACCATATACAACAATGCACTACACAATTTATTCCTGTAACTCAGACTAAATAGTACAGCAAAGTAGAGAATAAAATGTTTTTGTTCACCAAAATCATAAATTTTAAAAATAATGCAAGTCTTACCTACTGAGCAAAAGTGTCTGAAGGTTTCTATCATGACATCTCTGTAGAGTTTCCTCTCAGCAAGATTCAGCAAAGCCCACTCTTCCTGGCTGAACACGACAGCCACATCCTCCAAGACCACTGAGTCCTAAAACATGCCACACATTGTGGATCACCAAGGTACCGGGGACTCCAATATATACAAGAACAAACAATGAAGATGACAGTTCTATGGGACTGAGGATTCATAAGGATTTGACTCAAAGTTTGGTGTTCTACCAAGATCTACTGTAGGGGACAGTCATCAGCTTTGTCCCTTCACTAACTACATTCACTTCCTCACTGACTGTCTCTTGCCTCAGAGACTTCCAACACATTGAAATCATCTCTGCTCAATACAACTGCAACCAATAGAAATCTTGCTTCTCTGTCTTCATGCTCTCCAACAGTTAGAAAACATAGCAGAAATTAGACAAATGCTCTCATTCAGTTAAGATGAGCAGTTCCTTGTAACCAATTACACTTCTGTATAGACTTGGCAGACAATGGTTCTCCAAGTGTATTTTTATGTTCTGTAAGAATTCCCAGGGATATAGTAGAGTTGAAAGGGGGCAAGGTTGTAGTCATTTCTTGGTCATAGCCAGCTGCCCAGAGGGTCCGAGTAGTTGAACCTGTCTGCTCAGGACCATAGTTGCAGGGAACATCAAGCTCAACTGGCATAACATACTACACAAAACATTGTTCCACTTCCTACTTTGGTGAGTAGCAACTGGGATCTTAAAAGCTTGCAAGCAGCCATTTAAATGCAACGACGGGTCTCTCCTCATCCAGAGCAAAGAAGAATGAAGAAAACCAAAGATTCATGGAAACAATTAGTCTTCATGACTGGCACATCATGAGATCCTCAGCCTAGACCAGAAGAACTAGATGTTGCCCAGCTACCACTGTCAACCACTCAGAGGGGGATCTATGTAGGAGATTCTCGATAGAGAGGAAGAACAATGTGGAACAATACTCAAAAATCATTTGGA
>NW_006922316.1:354320-356061 GCF_000298275.1 Orycteropus afer afer | reverse complement strand
AGAGAAGATACTTTGTACTATTTCTGAATTTGAGGCTTGGATTGAGGCCTACAATATGTGGTCTATTCTGGAGAATGGTCCATGTGCACTGGTGAAGAATGTATACTGTGTTGCTGTTGGGTGGAATGTTCAATATATGTTTGGGAGGTCAAGTTAGTAGATTGTGATGTTGGGGTCTTCTGTAGCTTTGTTGAGTTTCTAGTTGTTCTGTCTTGTCAAAAGTGGTATGTTTAAGTCTTCTACTACTGTTGTACAATGGTCAGTTTCTCTTTTCAGTGCCGTTAGGATGTTTTTAATGAATTGTGGAGCTCTGTCATGGGATACATAAATACTTATTATGGTTATGTCATCTTATTGACCCTTATTGAATTGATCCTTTATTCATTATATTATGTCCTTCCTTGTTTATTGTGGTGGATTGTGCCTTAAAGTCTACTTTATAAGAAAAAAATGAAAATGAAGTAAGAAATTATGTGGATGACATTATAACAGCACCAACTGAAATAAAAAGGATCATAACAGAATATTACAAAAACTTATACTCCAACAAGTTTGAAAACCTCAAAAGAAATAAGACAAATTTCTAGAAACACAATACCTACCCAAACTAACACAAATTGAGGCAGAAAATCTGAACAGACCCATAACGAAGAAGAAATTGAAGAGATCATGAAAAAACTCCCAACAAAAGCAACCCAGCACAGGCAACTTCACTGTAGAATTCTACCAAGCACTCAGAGAAAAGGTGACACCAATACTATTAAAAAAAATTCCAGAACAAAGGAAGAAATACATCAAATTCATTCTATGAAGTCAATATAACCTTAACACCAAAGCCAGAGGAAGACACTACTAACAAAGTACCCCTCATGAATTTAACAATACCAAACCAAACCCACAGCCATGAAGTCCATTCTGACTCATAGCAACCCAAAAGGGTTTCTAAGGCTGTCAATCTTTATGGAAGCAGACCACATCATCTTTCTCCCATAGAGCAGCTGGTGGATTTGAACTGCCGATCTTATGGTTAGCAGCAAAATGCCATACCCACCGCATCAACTAGAGCTCCCTGCTCGTGAATATAGATATAAAAATTCTTAACAAAGTTCTGGTCAATGGAACTTAACAGCATATATAAACAAATAATACATTACGACTAATCAGGCTCCGGCTTAGCTAGGCAAGGATAACTCAACACAAGTCAATCTATCAACATAATCCACCACATAAATAAATAAAGGAGAACCACATGATCATCTGCATCAATGCAGAAAAGGCATGTGAAAAAGTCTAATACCCATTCTTGATAAAAATCTCTCAGTAAAATAGGAACAGATGGGAAATTCCTCAACCTAAAGAAAGTCATATACGCAAAACCAACAGTCAACACTGCTTTTGACGGAGAGAAACTAAAATCATTTGCCTTGAGAATGTTAATGAGAAAAGGAAGCTCGTTATCACTACTGTATCCAATACTGTATTGCAAGTCTGAGCTTGAGTAATAAGGCAAGAAAGGGAAATAAGAGGCATACAGATTGGTAAGGAAGAAGAAAAACTATTCCTATTCACAGTGTGACTCCACAAGAAAGCTACTGGAATTAATAGAAGATTTCAGCAAAGTGGTAGGGTAAAAAATAAAAATGCGAAAATCAGATGGATGCCTCTATGTTACCAAAAAAACTCTGAAAAGGAAATCAAGAAAACAATACCATTTACCATATTTGATGCAAATAATGTATAC
>NW_006922316.1:351846-353330 GCF_000298275.1 Orycteropus afer afer | reverse complement strand
AAATGTCAACACCTCAACAACAAAAAAACAAACAATCCAATGAATATTGGGAGAGAACATGAATAGACATTTCACCTATGAATTCATGCAGGCAGCCAGCAAACATATGAAGAAATGCACATGACCAGTAGCCATCAGAGAGATGCAAATCAAACCTACAATTAGATAACATTTCACCCCAGCAGTCAAGACAATGATCAAAGAAACAGAGAAGAACAAATGCTAGTGAGACTATAGGATGAAAATAATCCTTTTACACTGCTGGTGGGACTGCAAAATGGTACAACCACTGTGTGCATCTACACTACATTACACTACAATGTTTCTTGAAAAAGCTAGAAACAGAAATACCATTGATGCAGTCATCTCCCTCCCAGCTACGTACCCTAGAGATGTAAGAGTTGTGACACCAAGAGGCCTGGACACACCCATGTTCATCATAAAATTATTCATAATAGACAACAAATGGAAACCATGTAAGTGCCTGTCATTTATCTTTGTTCAGAAGAGCTACCATAATCACACTAAAACCTATTATACTTACACTAGTCACACTCAGTTCTTAGAAATTTACATTTCTATTCACAAGTATTCTAAAAAGCAAAAACATGACCACACCCCAAGTGTCCGTCTATTCATGGCTATATAGTCAAAAACAACAACAAAACTGAGGTTGGCTGTACATAGTATCTGGAGTTTTATGAGAATTTAGATCCAAGCTCTCTACATATTGCTAGGAAAAGATCAGCAGGAGAGTCTGCTCATTCCAAAGTAACTTTAAATTCCATACTATCTTTTCTGTAAAAAACTACGTGAAAGAAAAAAAAGTATCTCTATTTGCTTGCTTCTATGTCAGCATTAGTAAGATGCTCCTTACTAAGGAGGCTGGTTATTTAAAGGAAGCTGGGGAAGAGGCATGGGCTGGATGAAGACAAGAGTAGGAACAAGTCTTCATGAAGTAGACTTCTTACAGGTCATATTGAGTTTCATGTTTTGAAAGTACCATCTGTCAGAAAAACAATTTCAGTAAACTACATAGTATTTGTAAATAAGATGTGACTCAATTGAGATATTAAGTGGAATTCAGGTTGGTAACATCAGAATTTCAAACTTAATCCTTTACGGCCCTGCTTGAACAACTTCTCTCAGAAAGATCAGCACAACGCTGGTCCCTGTTAAGGCAGAGGTGAAAGATGTCCTAAATGTCCAAACTACCGTGCCACTCCATCACTTCGAACATTAACTCCTCCTCCTCCTCCTGCCAGTAATTTCCCATCTTAGGGTCTATGTTTCGCTGTAACGCCTCACAGAACTCACAGACACCCAAGGGACCATCTCACGTAGTAGTGGTGGAGGCTGGCAGGCTGGCGAGTCCCAGGTCTGTGAGTGGGTCTGAAGGATCCTCCCAATTCTCAGGGTTTGATGAACCTTGATCAGCAGATCAGATGACGGCTGCTGTCCCAAATCCAGGGGTGAGATGAGGA
>NW_006922316.1:350140-351266 GCF_000298275.1 Orycteropus afer afer | reverse complement strand
AGACTGTAAAATGACTGGACACTGAACACACTAGGGGTCAGCATGACTTGTTAAATATAACAGAAATATCTAAGAACCTCCTCCAGATTTAAGGAAGTTTTAGAGTGACTTTAACATCAGTTAAAATAGGCATATGTCTGTGTTTGCTTTCACAGCCATTGTGATAGTTGGGGTTGTGTGTCAACTTGGCTGGACCACAATTCTGAACTTGTTTAAGCAGTTATGATGCGGTTATTTCCATGATGAGACCAGATGTATATGTTTTGAGCAGCCAATCCGTTAAAAGGGAGTTTCACTAGGCGTGTGGCTGCTTCCAATATATATCTGGAAATCCTGGGAAAAAGATAGACTCGTCTGTGGATCTGCATCCTGTTGTGGTGCCTACAACTGTCCAGGAGCAAACAATCCACCATTCGGCCTGGTGGTCTTGGATTGATCACATGCTGGAGTCAACAGCTAGTATACTGCCTGCCAACCTTGAGTTCATCAGCCCCTGCAGCTGCATGAGTTGGGAAAAGTCTCCACCTTCATGTTTGATCCAGGAACTTGGGACTTGCCAGCTTGTCTAAGTGTGTGAGCCATTTTCCTAATACAAATTTCTCTTTCTGTCTCTCTATATAAGCTTTATTGGTTTTGTTTTTAGAGAGAACCCAGAGTAAAACAGCCATTAAATGGAAAATTCTCAGTAGAAACACACCGAACGATGCAGGAAGTTTCTTCCAGTGGACACTGTACATTCAGAACTTCAATACATACATCTCACATACAGAGCTTCTATAGCGAAAGAAAACATTTTAACATAAGACTATGGAGAACATTAAAACGTTACGGGGATTAAATACCATCTCTAGGCAGATCAAATACCATCTCTAGGGAAGATAAAGAACTAGATTGGGGATTTATGTGTTGCACACACTTGGAAGTCTCAAGGCAAAAGTATTCCCCACTGAAGGAGAAAAAAAATGGCTCTAGAGAGCTCACACAGGATCCGGCCGGGCTCAATGTCCCCAGCTCTATAACTTTGGTGACATGAGGAGAGAACTACCACCACCCAGGACCCCATAAACAGTTAGGGGCTTCACCTATGGACGCCCCTTGCCCTTTTCTAACCCATAACACAGTGTGC
>NW_006922316.1:337521-342619 GCF_000298275.1 Orycteropus afer afer | reverse complement strand
ACCAGTCCTGGCCAGGCTGGAAAACTTGACCTTGATCTACTCCAGGGAGCCAGGGTTTCAATGTGGAAGCTCTGGGTTTACCACAGAACTGTCTCCCTTGTACATCAACATACACACTGTGATTTGATGTTATCATGGGCGAATGTCACAAAAAAGGTATTTTTCAAGTCTTGATTTTGTCCTCCTTTATTCTCAAACCACAACACCATGTTAATATAGCTCTTGTAGCCATAGATAGTCTCTGTGACTCCCACAAGATGACTGAGTAGAACGATGCAAATGTGATGCTCCTGTGGCCCACCAAAGGGGTCAGAGAGCTTGTTAATAATGGAAATAAGGTACACGTCTGCACTGTGGGGGTGGGACTGTGCAAATAAGGTATATGGAACTCTAAAGTGGGGACTGGTCAGTTTTGTCATTCCAGTTGCCTTAAAATGACCCATCCCAGATGCAGAAAACAGGAGACCACATTACTATCAAGACAGAAGTAGAGCCAGGAGTGAAACACATCCTTGGACCTGCTCTGAGACAGTAGAGAAATACCTACACGAGACACAGTGGTGGGCTTCCTGGCTCACAAAACAACAAAGCTGAATGCCTTTGGGCAGGTGGCTTTCTGGCAGACTATGGGTCCCTCTTTGGGCAAAGCTAAGAGAGTCTGTAAGCTGATCTGAGTGAGACAGAGGCTGAGGGCCCACGAGAAACTTGCCTGTAGCATGAACAAGAAACTGTCCTGACTGAAGAACTGTATCCTGAGTTGTTTCTGATCCTGAACTGTAATGTGTTGCCACCCCAATAAACCCTATAATCATGAGTATTGTCTGTGAGATCTGTGTGGCCACTGCAATTAATTATCAAACCCAGCAGAGAAACAGTGAGTTCCATGGGAGGGATGGTTGGTGTCACAATTGGTAAAAAGGTTAGATGGTGGTGGCTTGACTTCTGCCTCGTAGGAATCAGCCTTGGGCTGTTGATGTGGATCTTGATCCTTCTCCCCACCTTGTGAAGTTCAAGGGGGTTGGAATTTGCCTCTCTTAGGTTCCTTGTGAACGAATCCCTAAGCTTTTGGGAAATCTGGGAGGACTCTTGAACTCTGCCTTCTCTCTTTCCACCAGTGTTTGCTTTGTAAGCATTATTCTCCTGTACACCATTTTCTGACTGCATTAATTTTCATTCCTATCCTTATTTAGACTAATTTCCAGGATAAACCAGCAGCATATTCACCATGTAGAATCTCAAGCTCCACCCTAGAACTACTGACTCAAAATCTGCATTTTAACAACATCCACATCAACCCACCTGTGGGAAGCATTCAGTGATCTACAGCTTGTAACTCAACCAGTGAGTATTCTATCAACGCATGTCCTCTAAACTGATTACATCACGTCATTGTACTCTCTTCCTGATCCACAACCAACTACCATGTTTAGGCCTCCTCAATGTCTACCTTCACTTGATCATAACAAGCTCCTGGCTGATGCCATTCAATCACGCTTGTCATTTTCAAACTCTCTGTGCAGCACATGAACGGCTTAATGCCTGTTAGGACCTGTGCACTGGCCTAAGGAAGCCCAGAATAGCCAGCAAGGTTCTAAACGACCTGCTGCCTCCAATCTGCCTCACGTACCCCCACGACCCACATGGTTTCCTTGGCTTCAATCAGCTCTGTCATCAAGGGACGGTGGATGCTGGGCTCTCTGCTGCCTCAGGGATTTACACTGTTTTCCCAACTGAAATCCTCTTTCCAACCCCACGCATACCACATACAAAACCAAGCAAGTAGCTAAATAAATTAATTTTGTGAATCTTCACTTAAGTCATTGTCCTTTTAACCAATCTAACCTCTTGGGTTAGGTCCTTTTATTACAAGTATCAGATGTCCTTGGTTTATCATTATTTATTCAAAACGGTCTCCCATGATAGACTACAAGTCTAAGGGAGACACTGCGTTTTGTTTCCTTGTTCCCTCTGGCCTATGCCCCCGATCACTGAGGATGTTGTTGTTGTTATGTGCCATCGAGTTGGCCCCGACTTATAGCGACCCTTCCTTGGGTTTCCAAGGCAGTACACACTGATTATCAGCTGTTGCACACACTCTCTCGAGCAGCACAAGCCAAAGGAACTTTCTCCGAAAAAACTTTTATATTTCCGCACATTTAGATACCTAGGTGGCTAATAGCTCAATAAATGGTAAATACACGCACAGACCCGGATTGACTGAGGCCTGATAAGACGCGGAATGTTACTGCAGTGCGCGGGCGCCCGTCGGCCTCTGCGTGTCATGGGGGCGGTATCACATGACCGCGAACAGTCCGACTGAGGCCTGATTGAAAATACAGCGAGCCGCGCGGAGACTGCAGGGGGGCGTGGGGAGGCGTTTAGACTCAGACTAACAACCCCTGGCGCCCACGCTGCCCGGACTTCGCATTTCTCACCAGCTCCGGGTGACAGGGTGCTGTGAGGCTGAGAACCTCCCGTTTGCTCAGAGAGGGGTCCCAAGATATTACCTGTTCCCGCGCCGAGACGCAGGTCCGCCCCCGCTGCTCGGCGTCCAGAAAGTGGCTGCGGCCTCCAGCCGGGCTCGCATAGGAAGCGGCGGCAGCGGCGCGCCGGAGAAAGGAGGCTCCGGGAGGCGAAGATACCGAGAGAGCGCGGGCAGCGACTCGGAATTGGGCCTTGAACTTGCGGGGCGGCCGACAGACAAGCAGGCCAACGGGCAACTGAGGAGAAAGCTACCTGAGACTGGAACAGAAACGCTACCAAAGGTAGCGGCTGACTCGGCTCCAGGACGTACAGCTCCTCTTCCGGTTTCTGGAGGCCCGGTGTCTCAGGGCGGCGGTTCCGGGCAGGAACACAGAGGGCTCAACTCATGACCGTGGTGTTCACTGGTTCCACGTTGTGTTCCGGGACTTCCCGCTGTTGTTTTTTCCTCTTTAGAGAAAAGTCCAGGTATTCTTCAATGCCTATATGAACTGAAACGCGGATTTCAACCATCAAAGATACCCTTGAGGAGCAAAGAAAGTTGGAATTTGCATATTTGGCCATTAGCAAAAAATTTACCATGTACTTAGGAAAAATAATTTCTTTGATCGTCATAAATACTTTCCTATCTTTATAAATAGGGGAAGTCTCTGCTCTGGCTTCTGTTTCCTGGTTTTGTCCCTCTCGCATATCAGATTCTTTTCCTAAGAGCTGGATACAGAGACAAAAGTTGCAAACCCAGTGTGGTCTCTCCAAGGGCTGAGGTCCTTGGGACAGGAGTATTCCAGGTTAAGAGGGAAGAAGATACCAATATTCTGAGGGCCAGTAGGTAAAAGGTGAAATATCTTTGAAGAGTGACAAAGGTTTTTCCTTTTTTTACTCAACATTTACATATATATGCTAAAGTGCAAAATGTGTACTAATCTTAGGTGGTGGTGTTTTGTGCCCTGGAATAGGACTCACTCATACCGACCCCTCCTTGGGTTTCTGAGGTGGTATCACTACAGAAGTAGATTGCCCAACCTTCCTTTTCAGGAGTGGCTGGTGGGTTTGAAGCGCCACTCTTCTGGTTAGCAGTCAAGTGCCTTAGGCATTACACTACCAGAGCTCCTAATCTTTGGTGTACAACGTGATATTTACATCTCGATATACACTCATACAGGCAAAATTTTCCAGCACACAAGAAAATTCCCTCCTTCTGATAGAGCCTAGTGGAACCATTGAGACTATGCCCGCTAGCTGCCCTTCAGGTCTAGAATTGAACCCACACCTGTGGCTTCCAGCCAAACAAAAGACAGGCATATGAGTTGAACATTTACTAGAGGTAGATACACTACTTGGAGAGAGTAATCATGGGAGAAAGGCTGTTTATGCACAGGGAGACAGCTCAGGGTGCAGGAGTGCCTGGAGGGATGGATACAGGAAAGAGGCAACTATGGGGAGGAAGTGGGAGTGGAGCTGTTGCATTGTGGGAAATTGTAGTCAATGTCACCAGACAAGGTGTATGTGAACCACTGTACGGAAAGTGAATTTGCTCTATAAACTTTCACCCAAATCACAATAAAAAAAAAAAAAAAAGACTCCCTCCTGCCTTTCCCAGTGCATATTCCCCCTAAGAGTGACCAGTTTTCCATTATTTCCAAAGATAATACTTCCCCGTTCTTGGACTTCATATAATTGGAATCATACTGTATGGGGTATATTATGTCTGACTTCATCTAGTGAACATAATGTCTGTGAGATTTTTATCTATGTTGGTCATAGAAATAATTTGTTGTTTTTCTTCTTTTTACTATTTTGTCCAATGGATGAAGATACCACAATTTCTTATTCATTTATTTTATTCTGTTGTTTAAAATTTGAATCATAATCCAGCATATGGTCTATCTTGCTGAATATTTAGTGAGCACTTAGAAATGCCTTCTGCTATTGTTGGGTGGAATGTTCAATAAATGTCAAGTAGGTCAAGACGGCAGACCACAGTGTTGTCAGGTCTTCTACACACTTGTTGACGTCCATAACCATGTGAATGTGGGAGGATGGAGATGAAAATGTTTTTCTGTACCCAAGGTTTTAAAAGCATTATGATTAAACACTTAATTAGGAAATGTTTCAGGTTCATAATATAATTGGGGGGCAAATGACATCAACACGTATGTTTCTGAAGATACTATTGGACATGGACCATTTATCCAATGCAGAATTTATCACTTCTTAGGCTTGCTTTACTAGAGAGTTGTGGGTTTTTTTCCCCATAATTTTGATCGAGAGTACAGAAAAGGGGTATTTTACACATCCATTCTCCCACTAATTTTTCTTATAGGAAAGGGCAGTGAGGTAAATTGGCCTTGAAGAGGTCTCATATACCTCATATACCTAAGGTTGTTACGGTCAAGAAGGGTGAATAGTGCAGTGTCTCAGAGTTCAACCTTGGGAACCTAAATTCCAACTCTTCCATATACTACCCATGAGCATTTTATTTTTTATTGTGATTTGAATAAAAGTTTAAAAAGTAAATACATTTTTCATCAATGTACCAAATGTGAGTGACCAATATGGCAGCATTGAGGATGAGAAAGACAGAGAGAGTTACATGGGCAGTACAAACAACAAATAT
>NW_006922316.1:335320-336566 GCF_000298275.1 Orycteropus afer afer | reverse complement strand
AAGTATATGTGAACTGCTGTATGAAAAGTGAATTTACTCTGTAAATCTTCACCCAAATCCTAATAAAAAAAAAATATATATATATAGAAAAAAAAATTCATTTTTCATACAGTTCATACACATTTCATGATTTTGCTACAATCCTCATAATGTAATAATAGTTCCCTTTCCACTTTCTCTCTTTAGTTACCACTCCACTCTGTTCTCCTTTCCTATGCATTCCTGCCCTCTGAGCTATCTTCCTGTGCAAATACTGCCCTTCTGTTCTCCCATGATTGATAGCTCTAAGGAGATTATCTACCTGATGTAAATTATCATCTTATATGCCAATCCATTGTTTGGCCAGAAACAACAGGAGTTCAATTCCAGACCTGAGGGGTGAGGGGCCACAGTCTCACAGGTTTCACCAGGCTCTACCAGACCAGTATGTCTATTTTTTGTCTGTGATTTTGAGTTTTGTTCCACATTGTTCTCCCACTCTCTTGAGGATCTCCTGCACTGATTGTTTTCTGTGGGGTTGACAGTGGTAGCCAGGCATCATCTATTCTTCTGGTCTCATGGTCACATACACTGAGGTTCACATGATCCACTAGTCCCTTGAACTAATTGTGTCTTTGGTTTTCTTCATTATTTTTTGCTCCAGATGAGAGACCAACTGTCGCATCTAGATGACCACTTCCAAGATTCCTTTTCCTGCTGCTGTCCATTAATATCATTACACTGATGACATTTTGTGAACTGCTGAAGATGTTTCTGATACATGATGGTCTAAACACTCTAATCCCCCACCTATAGGGGAGAGGATCCAAAAGATGTAAGGGCAATAATGTCTGTAAAACTCCTAGGAGTTGTCCCATGTATCACCTGGGAAAGACCTGTGTGTCACTTGAAGCCATAGTCAGTAAGGTACCAGCTTACTCACCACTAAGACTCCAAAAGAAACACAGGGCTATGTGGGTCTTTTGGGGTACTGAAAGGTATTTATACTGCATTTGACCCAATGCAAGAGACTTCTCTATTCTGCTTTCCACAATGGTCGTACCATTTTACAGTCCCACCAGCAGTGTATCAGAGTACTAATCTTTCCACATCCTCGCCAGCATTTGTTATTTTCTGTCCTGCTGACTTGCAACTTGTGCTTGGGAAAGATGGTACGTCATTTTTTATTTGATTTGCATCTCTCTAATGGCTAATGATAGTGAGCATTTCTTCATATGTTTGTTGGCTGCCTGAATATCCTCTTTGG